>NC_042962.1:2156941-2184615 GCF_901001165.1 Salmo trutta
TATTTTTCTTTTTGTTTTCTGATGATTTAGTTGTGTCTAATTGTGTTTCTGTCTTGGGGCCACCTTGCTTAGGGGACTCTTCTCCAGGTTCATCTCTCTGTAGGTGACAGCGCTCTCTCTCTCAAGTCAAATCAATTCAATTCAATTAATTTGAATGGCTTTATTGGCATGGGAAACATACAGTACGGTAACATCGCCAAAGTAAAGTAGATAATAAACAAAAGTGAAATGAACAACAAAAATTAACAGTGAACATTACACTCCCAATGGTGTTTGTTCTTCACTGGTTGACCTTTTCTTGTGGCAACAGGTCACAAATCTTGCTGCTGTGATGCCACACTGTGTTATTTCACCCAGTAGATATGGGAGTTTATCAAAATTGTATTTGTTTTCGAATTCTTTGTGAATCTCTCTTTTTTTTAACCAAAGAGCCATGGCTTGAGATAGAAAGTACCTCAATCACCTACGGATATGAACCATTAAACACAAGTTAGGGAAGATTTTTCTTAAAGCATTTCTCTTTGTCCATTTTATCGGTGCTCAGGCCGATCTCTGAAATGGGGAAATGTTTTTTTGTAGATGACAAGCTGTCTGGATCTCGTTACTGCTGGCAAGGCAAGTGTGACAGCGCTCCGATCATGGCCGTAACAGCTTTGTTTGGCCGACTGCTTGCTGGTGCAATTGACCCGCATGGCGTCGAGCTTGGTGGTGGTGGTGGCCAATATGGCCAATCCCTGGGGTGGCGGAGTCAGTGGAGTGACGAGGTAGAGAGGAGAGGGAGACTGGCCCGACAGAGACCCTTTCTCTCTCTCTCTCTCTCTCTCTCTCTCTCTCTCTCTCTCTCTCTCTCTCTCTCTCTCTCTTTCTCTCGCTCTCGCTCTCTCTTTCTCTCTCTCTCTCTGCCTCTTTCTCTGTCTCTTTCTCTCTCTCTCTCTCTCTCTCTCTCTCTCTCCCTCTCTGTCTGTCTGTCTGTCTGTCTGTCTGTCTGTCTGTCTGTCTGTCTGTCTGTCTGTCTGTCTGTCTGTCTGTCTGTCTGTCTGTCTGTCTGTCTGTCTGTCTGTCTGTCTCTCTCTCTCTCTCTCTCTCTCTCTCTCTCTGTCTCTCTCTCTCTCTCTCTCTCTCTCTCTCTCTCTCTCTGTCCATCCTTTGAAATTGGGTGGAGTACGTGGTGTGTGGGTGTATAGTCATAGTGGGGATGCCATGGTTACCAGGTTCCAGGTTGGTATGGGGACCGGCACATAGTTGGCATGGTAACCCATGTGTCCCCTCCCTGGGCTGTAGGCAAGGCGGCTGTAGGCATGACGAGCCTAGGTGTGACGTGCTGCCATCTCACCACAGCTCAGCCATGGCAGCGCCAGAAGAGAGTCGTCTGAGGAGCCATTGAAGACCCAGAGCCAGCTGACACCAGTCGCTGCTCCCATCACCGTGGGAGAGTTGGCGTTGTGGAAATACAGAGTCTTCAAGTAAACATTTTTTTGGGGGAAATGTGATGTCTGTTTAGGAAGTGAGAGGAGATGCTGAGGAGAGGGGAAGGTGTTCAGAAGAGATCATCACCTTATTCTGCTACAAGGCTGATATGTGAGTCCTTACGGGAATACATTCATACGTGCCCGCTTATGAATATGTGTGTGTGTGTGTGTGTGTGTGTGTGTGTGTGTGTGTGTGTGTGTGTGTGTGTGTGTGTGTGTGTGTGTGTAGGGGTTGCATATGCTACATATCTTACAGCCCCCCTATCCTGCCTGTTTGGCCCTGTCCGGGGGTATCGTCTCCTGACCCCTCCTGTCTCAGCCTCCGGTATTTATGCTGCAGTAGTTTATGTGTCGGGGGGCTAGGGTCAGTCTGTTATATCTGGAGTATTTTTCCTTTGCTTATCCGGTGTCCTGTGTGAATTTAAGTATTCTCTCTTTAATTCTCTCTTTCTCTTTTTGTCTCTTTTTGTCTCTTTCTTTCTGTCCTTCTCTCTCTCGGAGGACCTGAGCCCTAGGACCGTGCCTCAGGACTACCTGCCCTGATGACTCCTTGCTATCCCCAGTCCACCTGGCCGTGCTGCTGTTCCAGTTTCAATTGTTCTGCCTGCGGCTATGAAACCCTGACCTGTTCACCGGACGTGCTACCTGTCCTGTACCTGCTGTTTTCAACTCTCGAGAGACAGCAGGAGCGGTAGAGATACTCTCAATGATCGGCTTTGAAAAGCCAACTGACATTTACTCCTGAGGTGCTGACTTGTTGCACCCTTTACAACCATTGTGATTATTATTATTTGACCATGCTGGTCATCTATGAACATTTGAACATCTTGGTCATGTTCTGTTATAATCTCCACCCGGCACAGCCAGAAGAGGACTGGCCACCCCTCATAGCCTGGTTCCTCTCTAGGTTTCTTCCTAGGTTTTGGCCTTTCTAGGGAGTTTTTCCTAGCCACCGTGCTTCTACATCTGCATTGCTTGCTGTTTGGGGTTTTAGGCTGGGTTTCTGTACAGCACTTTGAGATATCAGCTGATGTAAGAAGGGCTTTATAAATACATTTGATTGATATGGAACACAATAGACTTCTCCTAACGGGAGAAATAAGGGCAATAGAAATCAAGACAAAATCAACTAGGATGTGAGATGGGACTCCATCCTGTCCTTCAACCCCAGTGTCCATTCCATTAGGACGGCGTCCATTACCCATAATGATGTGCACCCCACCTGGTCGTAGGAACACTTCCCTGTAATTATCCCAGACTGGCTATTGTTTCCATGGCAGCAGCGGAGGAACGATGCGAACGGAAAGAAAAACTTAAAGAAGAAAAATTAGGAGAATAAATAAAGATAAGAATAAAGACCAGGTGGAGAAAAAGTGTTGGGAGAAATGTTTATTTTATTTTATTTCACCTTTATTTAACCAGGTAGGCTAGTTGAGAACAAGTCCTTTATTTAACCAGGTAGGCTAGTTGAGAACAAGTCCTTTATTTAACCAGGTAGGCTAGTTGAGAACAAGTTCTCATTTACATCTGCGACCTGGCCAAGATAAAGAGTAGCAATTCGACACATACAACAACACAGAGTTACAAATGGAATAAACAAAACATACAGTCAATAATACAGTAGAAAAAGTCTATATACAGTGAGTGCAAATGAGGTAAGATAAGGCAATAAATAGGCCATGGTGGCGAAGTAATTACAATATAGCAATTAAACACTGGAATGATAGATGTGCAGAAGATGAATGTGCAAGTAAAGATACTGGGGTGCAAAGGAGCAAGATCAATTAATACATACAGTATGGGGATGAGGTAGGTAGATAGATGGGCTGTTTACAGATGGGCTATGTACAGGTGCAGTGATCTGTGAGCTGCTCTGACAGCTGGTGCTTAAAGCTAGTGAGGGAGATATGAGTCTCCAGCTTCAGTGATTTTTGCAGTTCGTTCCAGTCATTGGCAGCCGAGAACTGGAAGGAGAGGCGGCCAAAGGAGGAATTGGCTTTGGGGATGACCGGAGAGATATACCTGCTGGAGCGCGTGCTACAGGTGGGTGCTGCTATGGTGACCAGTGAGCTGAGATAAGGCGGGACTTTACCTAGCAGAGACTTGTAGATGACCTGTAGCCATTGGGTTTGGCGACGATTATGAAACGAGGGCCAACCAATGAGGAGACTATAGACCGGGTGGAGAAGAAGTGTTAGGAGAAATGAGGAGAATATAGACCAGGTGAGGAGGAAGTAGAGCTGTATTAGTGAGACACATTCTCTTCCGGGGCGGCGTTCCACATTTATCAGTTCCTCCAGTAACACTTTACACCCAGTGTCATGACAAGTTATGACACAATCATAACCGTGTCATAATGTCTAATAACAGCTGACATAAGTTGTCATCACCTGTTATAAAATGGTCATAACACTTTCGTGACGCATATATTTGGAACTGTTACTGCGACATATTTTGGGTTATTTGGAATTGTTCACCACATTGATGTCAGACATGTAACCCAATGCTCTGTTTCTGATGACTGGGATGAATGCAGAAGCAGATTTCAGGAGCAGGACCAGACTCCCTCTTTGTTTGTACATTTCTCTACCATAAGCCACTTCCAAAATCTTGCAGAGAATTTGGCATTACGTCCAACCCGGCATCACAACCGTACACCAAATGTAACCATGCCAGCCAAGGATCTCCACATCCGGCTTCTTCGTCACATCTGGCTTCTTCATCAGCTCCCCGGACAGCTGATGAAACTGTGGGTTCACACAACCAAAATAAATCTGCACAATCTGTCAGAAACCGTCACAGGGAAGCTCATCTGTGTGCTCGTCATCCTCACCAGGTCTTCACCTGACTGCAGTTCGGAGTTGTAACCTACTTCAGTGGGGAAATGCTCACATTCGATGGCCACTGGCACATTGGAGAAGTGAACTCTCTACGGATGAATCCCAGTATTCAACTGTACCAGGAAGATGGCAGACAGCGTAGCGTGTATGGCGTCATGTGGGTGAGCGGTTTGCTGATGTCGACGTTGTGAACAGAGTCCTCCATGGTGGTGGTGGGGTTATGGTATGGGGCAGACATAAGATACGGACAACAGACACAATTGCCTTTTATCAATGGCAATTTGAATGCACAGAGATTCCGTGATGAGATCCTGAGGCCCATTGTCGTGCCATTTATCCGCCGCCATCACTTCATGTTTCAGCATGATAATGCACAGCAACTTCACATAGCCATTGAAGAGGAGTGTGACAACATTCAAACAGGCCACAATCAACAGGCTGATCAACTCTATGTGAAGGAGATGTGTCGCGCTGCATGAGGCAAATGGTGGTCACACCAGATACTGACTGGTTTTCTGATCCACGCCCCTATCTTTCTTAAAGTATATGAGACCAACAGATGCATATCTGTATTCCCAGTCATGTGAAATCCATAGATTAGTGCCTAATCATTTATTTCATTTGACTGATTTCCTTCTATGAAGTGTAACTCAGTAAATATCAATGAAATTGTTAAATATTGCATTTATATTTTTGCTCAGAAAAGGGGAGGGGTGAAGAGGGGTGGGGAGAGTGGGGTGGAGCGAGGAGGGGTAAAGAGGGGTGGGGTGAGAGGGGTGAGGTGGGGAGGGGTGAGGAGGGGTGAAGAGGGGTGGGGAGGGGTGAGGTAGGGATGGGTGAGAAGGGGTGGGGTGAAAGGGGTGAGAGGGGTGAGGTGGGGAGGGGTGAGGTAGGGAGGGTGATAAGGGGTGGGGTGAGAGGGGTGAGGTGAGAAGGGGTGAGAGGGGGGAGGTGGGGAGGGGTGAGGAGGGGTAAAGAGGTGGGGAGGGGTGAGGAGGGGTGAAGAGGGGTGGGGTGAGGTAGGGAGGGGTGAGATGGGGAGGGGTGGGGAGAGGAAGGGTGAGGTGGGGAGGGGTGAGATGGGGAGGGGTGAGGAGGGGTGAGGAGAGGAAGGGTGAGATGGGGAGGGGTGAGGAGGGGTGAGGAGGGGTGAGCTGGGGTCATTATAGCTTTATGGCTAAACTGCTGTAAAGCAAAGATGGGTGTCAGTGGCAAGATGGCCTCATGGCACGGTGAAGAGATCAAGTGACCGTCTGACAGACGACAAGAGAGACATATTAAAAAGTCCTTCCTGATGTGATCCAACGTGTCACCTTTCATTTGGGAACTTTTTTGGTTGGTCTCTAGAGCTGTGACGACGCGGTATTATTTTCTCTGGATGGAGTCCAAACCTGTCTTCTCCTTGGAAGAGTTACTGAGCTGTGGGAGTCTGCCCGGGCATCCCCAGAGAAAGCAATCTATACCGCAGTGCTCTCTGGAAAAGATCAGTTTGGATTGGTTTGGTTTGGCAGGATTCTCTGGCATCGCTTTATCAAGGATAGTTTAACGGGGCGGAGGATGAATATCTATCTGCATGAGGGTGGCAGAATTCTGTTGGCTCGCGTACGCAGTAGTAAAATGTCTAGTTCTTTCAACACATTTTACTTACAAAATGGATGCTATGAGATATCAATGTGAAATGATTTCACTGTGTTCTATCTCTATTACAATAGAGATAGATCTATTACTGTAATCACCGCAGGTTTTCATGGGCTTTTTCTTCTTTGTCAAGTGTCATCTAGGCTGGTTCCTCAGTAATCACTGCTGGTTCCAAGCCTCAAGCCAACATAACCACGATACTAATGTTTACCATGTTGTTTACCATGTTGTTTCCCATGATACTGTTTACCATGTTGTTTACCATGATACTAATGTTTACCATGTTGTTTACCATGATACTAATATTTACAATGTTGTTTACCATGATACTAATATTTACCATGGTGTTTACCATGTTGTTTACCATGTTGTTACCATGATACTAATGTTTACCATGTTGTTTACCATGTTGTTTACCCTAATACTATTGTTTACCATGTTTTTTACCATGTTTTTTACCATGATGCTAATGTTTACCATGTTGTTTACCATGTTGCTTACCATGATAATGTTTACCATGTTGTTTACCATGATACTAATATTTATCATGTTGTTTATCATGTTGTTTACCTTGATACTAATGTTTACCATGTGGTTTACCATGTTGTTTACCATGATACTAATGTTTACCATGTTGTTTACCAAGTTATTTACCATGATACTAATGTTTACCATGTTGTTTACCATGATGTTTAACATGATACCAATGTTTACCATGTTGATTACCATGATACTAATGTTTACCATGTTGATTACCATGATACTAATGTTTACCATGTTGTTTACAATGTTGTTTATAATAATACTATTGTTTGCCATGTTGTTTACCATGTTTTTTACCATGATGCTAATGTATACCATGTTGTTTACCATGTTGTTTACCATGGAACTAACATTTACCATGTTGTTTACCATGTTGTTTACCATTATACTAATGTTTACCATGATGTTAACCTTTTGTTTACCATGATACTAATGTTTACCATGATGTTAACCATGTTGTTCACCATGATAATGTTTACCATGTTGTTTACCATGATACTAATGTTTACCATGTTGTTTAACATGATACTGATGTTTACCATGTTGTTTACCATGTTGTTTACCATGATACTAATGTATACCATGTTGTTTACCATGTTGTTTACATAATACTATTGCTTACCATGTTGTTAACCATGATACTAATGTTTACCATGTTGTTTACCATGATACTAATGTTTACCATGTTGTTTACCGTGATACAAATTTTTACCATTTTGTTTACCATGAAACTAATGTTTACCATGATGTTTACCATGATACTAATGTTTACCATGTTGTTTACCATGATACTAATGTTTACCATTATGTTAACCATGTTGTTTACCATGATACTAATGTTTACCATGTTGTTAACCATGTTTTTAACCATGATACTAATGTTTACCATGTTGTTTACCATGAAACTAATGTTTACCATGATGTTTACCATGATACTAATGTTTACCATGTTGTTTACCATGATACTAATGTTTACCATTATGTTAACCATGTTGTTTACCATGATACTAATGTTTACCATGTTGTTAACCATGTTTTTAACCATGATACTAATGTTTACCATGTTGTTTACCATGATACTAATATTTACCATGTTGCTTACCTTCATACTAATATTTACCATGTTGTTTACCATGATACTAATGTTTACCATGTTGTTTACCATGATACTAATGTTTACCATGATGTTTACCGTGATACTAATGTTTACCATGTTGTTTACCATGTTGTTTACCATGATACTAGTGTTTACCATGATGTTAACCATGTTTTTTACCATGATACTAATGTTTACCATGTTGTTTACCATGATACTAATGTTTACCATGATGTTTACCATGATACTAATGTTTACCATGTTGTTTACCATGTTGTTTACCATGATACTAGTGTTTACCATGATGTTAACCATGTTGTTTACCATGATACAAAGGTTTATCATGTTGTTTATCATGTTGATTACCTTCATACTAATGTTTACCATTTGGTTTACCATGTTGTTTACCATGATACTAATGTTTACCATGTTGTTTACCATGTTTTTTACCATGATACTAATGTTTACCATGTTGTTTACCATGATGTTTAACATGATACCAATGTTTACCATGTTGATTACAATGATTCTAATGTTTACCATGTTGTTTACCATGATACTAATGTTTACCATGTTGTTTACCATGTTGTTTACCATGATACTAATCTTTACCATGATGTTTACCATGATGTTTACCATGATAATAATGTTTACCATGTTGTTTACCATGATACTAACGTTTACCATGTTGTTTACCATGATACTAATGTTTACCATGTTGTTTACCATGTTGTTTACCATGATACTAATGTTTACCATAATGTTTACCATGATACTAATGTTTACCATGTTGTTTACCATGTTGGTTGCCATGATACTAATGTTTACCATGATGTTTACCATTTTGTTTACCATGTTGTTTACCATAAAACTAATGTTTACCATGTTGCTTACCTTGATACTAATGTTTACCATTTTTTTTACCATGATACTAATGTTTACCATGTTGTTTACCATGATACTAATGTTTACCATGTTGTTTACCATGATGTTTACCATGATACTAATGTTTACCATGAAGTTTACGATGATACTAATGTTTACCATGATGTTTACCATGATGTTTACCATGATACTAATGTTTACCATGATACTAATGTTTACTATGTTGTTTACCATGTTTACCATAAAACTAATGTTTACCATGAAGTTTACATGATACTAATGTTTACCATGTTGTTTACCATGTTTTTTTTACCATGATACTAATGTTTACCATGTTGTTTACCATGTTGTTACCATGATACTAATGTTAACCATGTTGTTTACCATGTTGTTACCATGATACTAATGTTTACCATGATGTTTACCATGATACTAATGTTTACCATGTTGTTTCCCATGACACTAGTGTTTACCATGATGTTTACTGTGATACTAATGTTTACCATGTTGTTTACCATGATGGTTACCATATTACTAATGTTTACTATAATGTTTACCATGTTGTTTCCCATGATCCTAATGTTTACCATGAAGTTTACGATGATACTAATGTTTACCATGATGTTTACCATGATACTAATGTTTACCATGATATTAATGTTTACTATGTTGTTTACCATGTTTACCATAAAACTAATGTTTACCATGAAGTTTACATGATACTAATGTTTACCATGTTGTTTACCATGTTTTTTTACCATGATACTAATGTTTACCATGATGTTTACCATGATACTAATGTTTACCATGTTGTTTACCATGATGTTTACCATATTAGTAATGTTTACTATAATGTTTACCATGTTGTTTCCCATGATACTAATGTTTACCGTTTTTGTTTACCATGATACTAATGTTTACCATGTTGTTTACCATGATACTAATGTTTACCATGTTGTTTACCATGATACTAATGTTTACCATGTTGTTTACCGTGTTGTTTACGATGATACTAATGATTACTATGAAGTTTTACAAAGATACTAATACGTCTTTATAAATTCAAGGTCAATTAAACATCCATAGTTTTGTGGATAATGATCCATGCTGTCTCCATTCTGTCCACATGCTGTCTCCTTACTGTCTCGATGCTGTCCCCATGCTGTCTCCCTACTGTCTCCATGCTATCCCCATGCTGTCTCCCTGCTGTCTCCATGCTGTCTCCATGCTGTCTACCTGCTGTCTCCATACTGTCTCCCTGCTGTCTCCATGCTATCCCCATACTGTCTCCCTGCTGTCTCCATGGTGTCTCCATGCTGTCTCCCTGCTGTCTCCATGCTGTCTCCCTGCTGTTTCCATGCTATCCCCATACTGTCTCCCTGCTGTCTCCCTGCTGTCTCCATGCTGTCTCCATGCTGTCTCCCTGCTGTCTCCATACTGTCTCCCTGCTGTCTCCATGCTATCCCCATACTGTCTCCCTGCTCTCTCCCTGCTGTCTCCCTGCTGTCTCCATGCTGTCTCCATGCTGTCTCCCTGCTGTCTCCATGCTGTCTCCCTGCTGTTTCCATGCTATCCCCATACTGTCTCCCTGCTGTCTCCCTGCTGTCTCCATGCTGTCTCCTTACTGTCTCCCTGCTGTCTCCATACTGTCTCCATACTGTCTCCATGCTATCCCCATGCTGTCTCCCTGCTGTCTCCATGCTGTCTCCATGCTGTCTACCTGCTGTCTCCATACTGTCTCCCTGCTGTCTCCATGCTATCCCCATACTGTCTCCCTGCTGTCTCCATGGTGTCTCCATGCTGTCTCCATGCTATCCCCATGCTGTCTCCATGCTGTCTCCCTGCTGTCGCCATGCTGTCTCCATGCTGTCTCCCTGCTGTCTCCCTGCTGTCTCCATGCTGTCTCCATGCTGTCTCCATACTGTCTCCCTGCTGTCTCCCTGCTGTCTCCATGCTGTCTCCATGCTGTCTCCATGCTGTCTCCATGCTGTCTCCATACTGTCTCCCTGCTGTCTCCATGCTATCCCCATACTGTCTCCCTGCTGTCTCCATACTGTCTCCCTGCTCTATCCATGCTATCACCATACTGTCTCCCTGCTCTATCCATGCTGTCTCCATGCTGTCACCATACTGTCCCCATGCTGTTCCTACACTGTCCTAATGCTATCCTCATGCTGTCCCCGTGCTGTCTCCGTGTTGTCCCCATGCAGTCTCCATGCTGTCCCCATGCAGTCCCCATGCAGTCTCCATGCTGTCCCCATGCTTTATCCATGCTGTCCCCATGCTGTCTCCATGCTGTCCCCATGCAGTCCCCATGCAGACTCCATGCTGTCTCCATGCTGTCTCAATGCTGTTCCCATGCTGTCTCCGTGCTGTCCCCATGCAGTCTCCATGCTGTCCCCATGCTGTCCCCATGCAGTCTCCATGCTGTCCCCATGCTGTCTCCCTGCTGTCTCCCTGCTGTCTCACTGCTGTCTCAATGCTGTCCCAATGCTGTCTCAATGCTGTCTCAATGCTGTCCCCACGCTGACATCGCACGGGCTGGTCTGCTGGCAAATTCTCTGATGCCTCATTTCTGCCATATTACAGCTGTACTCAACAATGCAAGTAGATATAAATGCAAAATGAAAACAAACACATTTATATTAACCAACCTATATTTCACTGTGCTACAGCTGTAAAGTTACAGTATACACACCTCTACAAATAAAATAAATAAAACAAACCCATTTTTAATTATCTCATCAAACTGACGAAAGAAAGTTATGCGCTTGTCTTTTGATTGGAAAGTTATACTTTTAGAGTGACCATTTGTCTCTGTGTTTCTGTTCACTCAGCGACGTGTTGGGGGGGGGGTGTAATCGTAGGTCTACAGATGTTTCCAAGATGTTTTTCTGTCAGTGGCAGATTATCCCCTGTAGCAAAATCTCATTAAAGATCGATTTACAAAGCTGTGCTGATGTTACCATCAACCAAAATTAAAGGCATTCATTTTTCACGAGAAGTTCACCAAAGTCCTCGCAATAAATGATGTAACACTTTGGAGGAATGATTTCCCAAAGTATTATTTGCGTGTGTGTGTCTGGGGGGGGGGTCAAGTTAACCATTATTGACTGAGTGAGGGGATTGAGAGCAGAGAGAACAGGAAAAAGAGATGTGGAAATGTGGCCATTTACTTATAGCATAAATAAATGACTGTACAGAGATGTGGTGATACAGAGATGTGGTGGTACAGAGATGTGGTGGAGATGTGGTGATACAGAGATGTGGTGATACAGAGATGTGGTGATACAGAGACGTGGTGATACAGAGATGTGGTGGAGATGTGGTGATACAGAGATGTGGTGATACAGAGATGTGGTGGAGATGTGGTGGTACAGAGATGTGGTGATACAGAGATGTGGTGATACAGAGACGTGGTGATACAGAGATGTGGTGATACAGAGATGTGGTGATACAGAGATGTGGTGATACAGAGACGTGGTGATACAGAGATGTGGTGATACAGAGATGTGGTGATACAGAGATGTGGTGGAGACGTGGTGATACAGAGATGTGGTGATACAGAGATGTGGTGGAGACGTGGTGATACAGAGATGTGGTGATACAGAGATGTGGTGATACAGAGATGTGGTGATACAGAGATGTGGTGATACAGAGATGTGGTGATACAGAGACGTGGTGATACAGAGACGTGGTGATACAGAGACGTGGTGATACAGAGATGTGGTGGTACAGAGATGTGGTGATACAGAGACGTGGTGGAGATGTGGTGGTACAGAGATGTGGTGATACAGAGATGTGGTGATACAGAGACGTGGTGATACAGAGACGTGGTGGTACAGAGACGTGCATATTAAGGCATAATTGCTGGGAGAGATGAGAGAAGAGGAGAATCTGACACCCCGGAGGAGGTTATGAAACACACACAAGCACTCGCTCGCACGCACACACAAACACACACACACACACACACACAAACACACACACACACGCACGCGCATGCGCACACACACACACACACACACCGTAGTAATGGGAGCAAGGGTCCCTGTGATAATCATTCTGGAGCCAAGAAACATAACATGTAGGGGTTAACACTTTACTATAGACGACACATTGTGCATGGGTACGATCGCAGCTTCATTACACTGGCTCTCGATACCATTCGACACCTCGAGAAATTGGAAGCGTGACCTGTGTATGACGAATAAAGGATTCTCTCTCTACAGCCATGTGCTGAAGTCATTCTTTATTATGGAACTTATTAAGGAACTTCTAGAATTAACTGGAAAATGCCAGTCAAATCAAATACAATATCGAATCTGTTGTTTTGAATTGGGAAAATAAGTTATGGCATTTCACCAGCTGTGACACTATTATAAAGACTCATATTTTATCCCGAGCTCTAAAGTTATTTAATAAGCAAAATGATTTCTATAGCAAGTTGTTACTCACTTTACTAGAAAACAAGTGACTTACCTATCAAATCAAGCTATACACTGTAGACTGAATCAGAGACGCATGGTGGATATAGGATCATGCCATCCCTAAACTAATAGTTACATTCTCAACCTAACCTAACCTGGGTGAACATAACATAACCTGGGTGAACATAACATAACCTGGGTGAACATAACATAACCTGGGTGAACATAACATAACCTGGGTGAACATAACATAACCTGGGTGAACATAACATAACCTGGGTGAACATAACATAATCTGGGTGAACATAACATAACCTAGGTGAACATAACATAACCTAGGTGAACATAACATAACCTAGGTGAACATAACCTAACCTAGGTGAACATAACATAACCTAGGTGAACATAACATAACTCTAAACAACGAAGCTTCAGTCTAGGTAGAATCATACTTTGATCCATGTATGACCAAAATAGAGAATCAGTGAAATACTTTTCTCTTCTGTAAAACTTGTCAGTGAAAGAATGATCCCAGAATGATCCCAGAATGATCCCAGAATGATCCCAGAATGTTTTGACAAAAAAAATCTGCCAAGTTTTCTCAGAAGATGATTGTGCCCGTTATTCAACTGAAGACAACATAACTATGGTATGACATTCCACAATATATTTTAAAGGGAGAAATTGTTTTTTTGGGAGACACAGTCATAGACAAAAAAGTTGACTCAGGACACATTACATTTACGTCATTTAGCGGACGCTCTTATCCAGAGCGACTTACTGATTGGTTCACTCTCCTTATGACAGAGTCAGTCACAAATAAAACAATAACTTTAAAGGAACGTCCTCATTTTCATCTTTTTTTTTGCATCATGTTTTGTGCAAAATACAGTAGTGTATTACTGAAATATATATATATATAGACGTGTTTTAGTATACTAGTCTACCTTTTCTATTGAAAATAGATTTTCTTTTAAATATAAATACAACATTGTTGCTTTGAAATGATCATAGAAATGTGTTGAACTAATTGATTTTTCCCCTAAGCTATAAAAACAAAGAGACTCACACGCTATGTAGAACATCACAGTAATGTGTTGCGTAAAGCACCAGCGTTACGGGCATCACTGTGCCTTCTTCAATACACTGTCACATTAATACTTGGTGTAAATCCACAAAAACCCAGTGAGACAGACAGCACCTCGGATCGTTGTAAATCAGTGTGTGTGTGTGTTTGGTTAGTCTGGAGAGGCGCAGGAGGGTATCCGCTCTGGGTCCGACCAACCCCCTCTGCCGGGAGAAACTTTCATAAAAAAAGCTCTGATAATGAACTACAGCGACAGAGAGACAGACACGTGAACCGTACATCACGGTTTGAATGGGCTCAATCATTCTATTTTCTGATAAATACATTTACAAATGCACGACCTATTTTATTAAGTAGGCTACCAAGTCCACGCTCATTAAACTGTTGACAGCTTCGGGTGAAGGGGAATATTCCGACCGAGTCTAAAACTGTTTCCACACTTTTTATTTATTTTTTTTGTCATCATTTGCGGTAGACTAGAACATTATTCTGATGAAGTTATCCCGTTTTAGTTAGTGACTCAGAATTCAGGGAACTCTTCCTTTTGTCGCCTGTTTGACATTGAGTTGAATCAGTTGTTTGTTGAGACTATGATCCTCAGTAGATAGTTGACATCTCGGTCACTGACACTCATCGATGTCCACACGTTATTCCGCTACCTCAATATTTTGACTGCGCTGTCAAGCCCTGAAAATGAGATCATAATTAAACTACACTATTTACAAACTATTTGTTGACGTCTACGGTACTTCGGCAATGATTTTCAATTCGTTTTGTTTATGACAACAATACTAATACTCACAATAAAACAACGATTTAATTATTGAATCATTTATTGTAATAGTTATTATAATAAACTTAATGTATTCCTTTATTATTACGATCATTTATGCTACATTTAATTTGTGAAGTGGAAGGAAAACATACCGATAATAAAACTAAAATGCAAGCTTTGAACGAAATACAAAAAAACGAAACCATTTTGCCTACAGGTTAAAGATTAGATAGTATATACTAATGAATATCTAAACAGACATAGGACCAGTGAGTTGTCCTTTCTAGTATTTTTTTTTACAAATGTGCATTAAAAGTAATAATATAAAATTCTTTAAAGTATTTATGGTTGGCTTTGGATAATTCCCGAGTCCCGGCTCAAGTCCTTTCCACGGTGGAGCACGGTGCTTCATAGAGGCTCCAGGGGAAGAAGCAGAGACATGATTTATAGACTCGGTAAACTGCAGCAGCCCACGTTAGGGACTTAAAAGTACAGGCATAATATTGTTATACAGAGCCGTGATTTATGCTAGTTTTTATGATTCCAAAATAGTGCCACAAACATAGACTCTTGGTCTGAATAAATGCGCTCCAGCACGTAGGTACATTATATGAATGAATACATTGCCTCAGATATTAAGCGGAGAGCGCAACTTTTCAGAGATGCTCTCTTGTCTATCCGAAGCTGTCTTTGTCTAATAACTGAAATAGTGACGATGTAAAGCTTTAGATCCTTTAATTACGAAAAAAGTGCCTCAGAAGCCATGTCAATTTAAATATCAATAATCAACAATATGATAATAAACAAACACATTAGTATTCATGATGTTTAATAATAATAATAATACAAATAAAGAGCTAAATCAAAATGACTTAAAACAGTGCTGCATGGGGAACTAAAAGACAAGTTATCACAGAAGTGTTTCGGCCATATCATAAACCAAATATTATAATTTAGTTTCTAAGGCTATCATATGAAATTATAATATTGTTTCTAAGGCTACCACATAATAATATAATTTTGTTTCTAAGGCTACCACATAATATTTTAATATTGTTTCTAAGGCTACCACATGATATTATAATACTGTTTCTAAGGCAACCACATGATATTATTATATTGTTTCTAAGGCTACCACATTATATTATAATATTGTTTCTAAGGCTACCACAAGATATTATTATATTGTTTCTAAGGCTACCACATGATATTATAATATTGTTTCTAAGGCTACCACATTATATTATAATATTGTTTCTAAGGCTACCACAAGATATTATTATATTGTTTCTAAGGCTACCACAAGATATTATAATATTGTTTCTAAGGCTACCACAAGATATTATAATATTGTTTCTAAGGCTACCACAAGATATTATAATATTGTTTCTAAGGCTACCACATTATATTATAATATGGTTTCTAAGGCTACCACATGATATTATAATATTGTTTCTGTAGGCTACCACATGATATTACAATATTGTTTCTAAGGCTACCACATGATATTATAATAATGTTTCTAAGGCTACCACATGATATTATAATATTGTTTCTAAGGCTACCACATGATATTATAATATTGTTTCTAAGGCTACCACATGATATTATAATATTGTTTCTAAGGCTACCACATGATATTATAATATTGTTTCTAAGGCTACCACAAGATATTATAATATTGTTTCTAAGGCTACCACATTATATTATAATATGGTTTCTAAGGCTACCACATGATATTATAATATTGTTTCTGTAGGCTACCACATGATATTACAATATTGTTTCTAAGGCTACCACATGATATTATAATATTGTTTCTAAGGCTACCACATGATATTATAATATTGTTTCTAAGGCTACCACATGATATTATAATATTGTTTCTAAGGCTACCACATGATATTATAATATTGTTTCTAAGGCTACCACATTATATTATAATATGGTTTCTAAGGCTACCACATGATATTATAATATTGTTTCTAAGGCTACCACATGATATTATAATATTGTTTCTAAGGCTACCACATGATATTATAATAATGTTTCTAAGGCTACCACATGATATTATAATATTGTTTCTAAGGCTACCACATGATATTATAATATTGTTTCTAAGGCTACCACATGATATTATAATATTGTTTCTAAGGCTACCACATGATATTATAATATTGTTTCTAAGGCTACCACATTATATTATAATATTGTTTCTAAGGCTACCACATGATATTATAATATTGTTTCTAAGGCTACCACATGATATTATAATATGGTTTCTGTAGGTTACCACATTATGTTATAATATTGTTTCTATAGTCTAGGTAAGGGATGATGATGTGGAAGGTGTGCTCCACGACATGCTGGGTTTAACTATTTGCATTATTGCGTTATTTTCCTAGAGAATTCATAGAGCCCCAAGTTGATTATCCCACTCTACCATGGCTGTAATTTAATACATTTTCCGCTAGAAATGTGTTCATTTAAAAGGTAGAAATGTGTTCAACATCCACTGAAGTAACTAGAACGTTTCCTTAGATAGCTACTAGCTACAGTAGTTGCCATTGGTAACCACACAAACAGAGTGCTAGTTTAGCTAACCAAACCGTCGGTCCTAGTTTAACTAACCAAACCGTCGGTCCTAGTTTAGCTAACCAAACCGTCGGTCCTAGTTTAGCTAACCAAACCGTCGGTCCTAGTTTAGCTAACCAAACCGTCGGTCCTAGTTTAGCTAACCAAACCGTCGGTCCTAGTTTAGCTAACCAAACCGTCGGTCCTAGTTTAACTAACCAAACCGTCGGTCCTAGTTTAACTAACCAAACCGTGGGTCCTAGTTTAACTAACCAAACCGTGGGTCCTAGTTTAGCTAACCAAACCGTGGGTCCTAGTTTAGCTAACCAAACAGTGGGTCCTAGTTTAGCTAACCAAACCGTCGGTCCTAGTTTAGCTAACCAAACCGTCGGTCCTAGTTTAGCTAACCAAACTGTCGGTCCTAGTTTAGCTAACCAAACCGTCGGTCCTAGTTAGCTAACCAAACCGTCGGTCCTAGTTTAGCTAACCAAACCGTCGGTCCAGTTTAGCTAACCAAACCGTCGGTCCTAGTTTAGCTAACCAAACCGTCGGTCCTAGTTTAGCTAACCAAACCGTGGATCCTAGTTTAGCTAACCAAACAGTGGGTCCTAGTTTAGCTAACCAAACCGTGGGTCCTAGTTTAGCTAACCAAACCGTCGGTCCTAGTTTAACTAACCAAACCATCAGTCCTAGTTTGCCATTATGAACAACACATTCGACAATGTCAATCATTTTTTTTTTCAATTAAACTTTTGCTTTCAGAAGCAGCTCAGTGGAACGTGTAAGAACGAACTATAGCCACTCAATTCTACCGTGCTGATATACTGTACATGCTCTAGAATGCCCTTCAAGCCAATCAGAAACGAGTAATCAACAATGCCATGGTATAATGAAGCAATAAGGCCAGAGGGGGTGTGATATATAGCCAACATACCACGGCTAAGGGCTGTTCTAACCCACGACACAACACGGAGTGCCTGGACACAGCCCTTAGCCGTGGTATATTGGCCATCGACCACAAACCCCCGAGGTGCCTTATTGCTATTATAAAGTGGTTACCAACGTAATTAGAGCAGTAAAAATAAATGTTTTGTCGTACCCGTGGTATAACACCTATTAGAAACTGCGTGGTTTGAGTCCTGCATGCTGATTGGCTGAAAGCCGTGGTGAGTGTGACAAAACATTTATTTTTGCTGTTCTGATGACTTTTGTAACCAGTTTATAATATCAATAAGGCGCCATAGTGCTTTGTTGTATATGGCCAATATACCACGGCTAAGGGCTGTGTCCAGGCACTCCGCGTTGTGTCGTGCTTTAGAACAACCCTTAGCCGTTGTATATTGGCCGGCTGGGGCTGAATCCTGAAAAAAGCTCTTAGCCATTGTATATTGGCCGGCTGGGGCTGAATCCTGAAAAAAGCCCTTAGCCGTTGTATATTGGCCGGCTGGGGCTGAATCCTGAAAAAAGCTCTTAGCCATTGTATATTGGCCGGCTGGGGCTGAATCCTGAAAAAAGCTCTTAGCCATTGTATATTGGCCGGCTGGGGCTGAATCCTGAAAAAAGCTCTTAGCCATTGTATATTGGCCGGCTGGGGCTGAATCCTGAAAAAAGCTCTTAGCCATTGTATATTGGCCGGCTGGGGCTGAATCCTGAAAAAAGCTCTTAGCCGTTGTATATTGGCCGGCTGGGGCTGAATCCTGAAAAAAGCCCTTAGCCGTTGTATATTGGCCGGCTGGGGCTGAATCCTGAAAAAAGCTCTTAGCCATTGTATATTGGCCGGCTGGGGCTGAATCCTGAAAAAAGCTCTTAGCCATTGTATATTGGCCGGCTGGGGCTGAATCCTGAAAAAAGCTCTTAGCCATTGTATATTGGCCGGCTGGGGCTGAATCCTGAAAAAAGCTCTTAGCCGTTGTATATTGGCCGGCTGGGGCTGAATCCTGAAAAAAGCTCTTAGCCGTTGTATATTGGCCGGCTGGGGCTGAATCCTGAAAAAAGCTCTTAGCCGTTGTATATTGGCCGGCTGGGGCTGAATCCTGAAAAAAGCTCTTAGCCGTTGTATATTGGCCGGCTGGGGCTGAATCCTGAAAAAAGCTCTTAGCCGTTGTATATTGGCCGGCTGGGGCTGAATCCTGAAAAAAGCTCTTAGCCATTGTATATTGGCCGGCTGGGGCTGAATCCTGAAAAAAGCTCTTAGCCATTGTATATTGGCCGGCTGGGACTGAATCCTGAAAAAAGCTCTTAGCCGTTGTATATTGGCCGGCTGGGGCTGAATCCTGAAAAAAGCTCTTAGCCATTGTATATTGGCCGGCTGGGGCTGAATCCTGAAAAAAGCTCTTAGCCGTTGTATATTGGCCGGCTGGGGCTGAATCCTGAAAAAAGCTCTTAGCCGTTGTATATTGGCCGGCTGGGGCTGAATCCTGAAAAAAGCTCTTAGCCATTGTATATTGGCCGGCTGGGGCTGAATCCTGAAAAAAGCTCTTAGCCATTGTATATTGGCCGGCTGGGGCTGAATCCTGAAAAAAGCTCTTAGCCATTGTATATTGGCCGGCTGGGGCTGAATCCTGAAAAAAGCCCTTAGCCATTGTATATTGGCCGGCTGGGGCTGAATCCTGAAAAAAGCCCTTAGCCATTGTATATTGGCCGGCTGGGGCTGAATCCTGAAAAAAGCCCTTAGCCATTGTATATTGGCCGGCTGGGGCTGAATCCTGCGTTGTGTCGTGCTTTAGAACAGCTCTTAGCCGTTGTATATTGGCCGGCTGGGGCTGAATCCTGAAAAAAGCCCTTAGCCGTTGTATATTGGCCGGCTGGGGCTGAATCCTGCGTTGTGTCGTGCTTTAGAACAACTCTTAGCCGTTGTATATTGGCCGGCTGGGGCTGAATCCTGAAAAAAGCCCTTAGCCATTGTATATTGGCCGGCTGGGGCTGAATCCTGAAAAAAGCCCTTAGCCATTGTATATTGGCCGGCTGGGGCTGAATCCTGAAAAAAGCCCTTAGCCATTGTATATTGGCCGGCTGGGGCTGAATCCTGCTTTGTGTCGTGCTTTAGAACAGCTCTTAGCCGTTGTATATTGGCCGGCTGGGGCTGAATCCTGAAAAAAGCCCTTAGCCGTTGTATATTGGCCGGCTGGGGCTGAATCCTGAAAAAAGCTCTTAGCCATTGTATATTGGCCGGCTGGGGCTGAATCCTGCGTTGTGTCGTGCTTTAGAACAGCTCTTAGCCGTTGTATATTGGCCATATACCACAACCCTTTGTGCCTTTTTGCTCAATTACACCATTGTCACGCCCTGACTTTAGAGATCTTATTTATTCTCTATGTTTGGTTAGATCAGGGTGTGACCCGGGTGGGAATATCTATGTTTTCTATTTCTTTGTTTTTGAGCCGAGTGTGGTTCCCAATCAGAGGCAGGAATCATACTTAGGCAGCCTGTTTTCCACCTGAGTTTTGTGGCAGGTTATTTTCTGTTTAGCGTATGTGCCTGACGGAATTGTGAGTTTTCATTTTTCCCTTTTGTTATTTTGATTTGAGAGTTTCTTGAAAATAAATATGATGAACACTTACCGCGCTGCGTTTTGGTCCACTTCTCATCCTTCAGACGACCGACCCGTTACAACCATGTCATTGTTGAATACTTGTTTCTGATTGGCTTGAAGGGCATTCTGGAGCTTGCGTTATTTCCCTATAACACAAGGTAGAATTCTAGTTCATTCTTACATGTTCTATGTTTGAGCTCGCTTTTGAAAGCAAAAAGTCGAAACTTAACATGTTGTTGGCATTGTTGAATTGGATTTTTTCATAACGGCAAGCAAGGACTAATTGTTTAGTTAGCTAAACTAGCAACTCTGTTTGTTTGGTTACTCTGGCAACCACTGTGGCTATCTAGGAAACTCGCTAGCTACTTCAGTGGATTTTGGACACCTTTCTACCGGGCAAATGTGTTAAATTATAGCCATGGTATAAAAGGGATAATCAACGAGGGGCTCTACGTGTTCTCTGGAAAGTAATGCGACGCCGTGAAGGTCAATTTCAACCTCCTAGTGGAACACAGCTTCAACGTCGTTAATTATTTTCCATAGAATGCATAGCCCCTCGTTGATTATCCCTAACATAATAGAATATGGCTTCTATATGGCACTACCTAATATTAGAATACATCTCTCTCTCTCTCTCTCTCTCTCTCTCTCTCTGTCCCTCTCTCTCCCCCTGTCTGTCTCTCTCTCTCCCCCTCTCTCTCCCCCTCTCTCCCCCTCTCTCTCCCTCTCTCTCCGTCTGTCCGTCCGTCCGTCTCTCTCTCTCTCTCTCTCTCTCTCTCTCTCTCTCTCTCTCCCTCTCTACCGCACCTGTTGTCGGCTATGAAAAGCCAACTGACATTTACTCCTGAGATGCTGACCTGTTGCACCCTCTGTAAACACAGTGATTACTGTTTGACCATATTGGTCATCTATGAACATTTGAACATCTTGAAAAGCAATCTGGCCTTAATTATAATCTTCACCCAGCAAAGCCAGAAGAGGACTGGCCACCCCTCATAGCCTGGTTCCTCTCTAGGTTTCTTCCTAGGTTCCCGCCTTTCCAGGGAGTTTTTCCTAGCCACCTTGCTTCTACACCTGCATTGCTTTGCTGTTTGGGGTTTTAGGCTGGGTTTCTGTACAAGCAATTTGTGACATCTGCTGATGTAAAAAGGGCTCTATAAATATATTTGATTGATTGATTGTTTCTATAGGCTACCAACTAATTGGGTTTGGGTTTTGTCTATTGTTTCTATAGGCTGACATTGTTTTAAACATGATCTGAAAGTCAATTTCTCAGTGTCCATTGTTCCAATGTGTCTTTATGAAAACAGTTTTCAGCAGGCCTATACATTTCATTAAGTTAACTCTGTAAAAAGATGGGCCCAGCATGTTACAGCCAGTCAGCACCAGATAATACATCATGTCACAGCCAGTCAGCCAGCCAGCCAGCCAGTCTGCCAGCCAGCCAGTCAGCCAGCCAGCCAGTCAGTCAGTCAGCCAGCCAGCCAGTCAGCCAGCCAGCCAGATATCACATCATGTCACAGCTAGTCAGCCAGTCAGCCAGCCAGCCAGCCAGTCAGATATCACATAATGTCACAGCCAGTCAGCCAGCCAGCCAGCCAGCCAACCAGCCAGTCAGCCAGCCAGATATCACTTCATGTCACAGCTAGTCAGCCAGCCAGATAATACATCATGTCACAGCCAGTCAGCCAGCCAGCCAGTCAGCCAGCCAGATATCACATCATGTCACAGCCAGTCAGTCAGCCAGTCAGTCAGCCAGTCAGCCAGTCAGTCAGCCAGTCAGCCAGTCAGCCAGCCAGCCAGTCAGCTAGCCAGCCAGCCAGCCAGCCAGCCAGCCAGATATCACATCATGTCACAGCCAGTCAGTCAGCCAGTCAGTCAGCCAGTGAGCCAGTCAGTCAGCCAGTCAGCCAGCCAGTCAGTCAGCCAGCCAGCACAACATAATGCAGGTTAAAGAGCAAAGGCAAGTCTTTCTGAAGGAGAGGAGAAGAGAGGAGAGGAGAGGAGAGGGGGACTCTTTGCCAATGTGACCTGTGCTCCTCAGCTGTAGAAGGCTCCAGACCGCCGTCCAAGGCATTGTGCCAAACCCAATCAACTACGTCTGAAAGATGCGGAGAGCAGAATCTTTCCCACTCTGCATATTTAGCTTTTTTCTTCTTCTCATTTTTGCCACCTGCTGACGCGGGTTAACTTATTGAAACAGAGCTTCTGTTGAGCAGCCTGACGCCTACCACACCCGCTCTGAAAATGGCATTGTCTTGTATTTCTTTCATCTTAAAAACTGAAAATCATTTGCAAGGAAATTGTCGGCATCACGAGGGGCAGCTCCTTTGCATACTAATACGGTTAGAGTTACCGCCCGCAGACCAGTGTTCCATACGACCGCTAGAAAAAACACCTGAATGCATTTAGGCCTATTCACTTGAAAATATAAAAGTGGGTAGCTTATGATGGCACGGCTGGCACCTTCCCAGGGAGAGTGAGTTCCATAACAACTCACAGTGTGTCATTACTGTAAACTCTTTGGCGTTAGAGTGGCAATATATATATATATATATATATGTAAAAAAAAATGGTGGAATTCGTCAAGTTATGCAAGGAGCGATATTTCACCTGGTATGGCCTGTAGCCTGTAGGAAACATGTCACCTGGTATGGCCTGTAGCCTGTAGGAAACATGTCACCTGGTATGGCCTGTAGCCTATTGGAGAAATGTCACCTGGTATGGCCTGTAGCCTATAGGATGCATGTCACCTGGTATGGCCTGTAGCCTATAGGAGACATGTCACCTGGTATGGCCTGTAGCCTACTGGAGAGATGTCACCTGGTATGGCCTGTAGCCAATAGGAGACATGTCCCCTGGTATGGCCTGTAGCCTATAGAAGACATGTCACCTGGTATGGCCTGTAGCCTATAGGAGACATGTCACCTGGTATGGCCTGTAGCCTATTGGAGAGATGTCACCTGGTATGGCCTGTAGCCTATAGGAGACATGTCACCTGGTATGGCCTGTAGCCTATAGGAGACATGTCCCCTGGTATGGCCTGTAGTCTATAGGATACATGTCACCTGGTATGGCCTGTAGCCTATTGAAGAAATGTCACCTGGTATGGCCTGTAGCCTATAGGATGCATGTCACCTGGTATGGCCTGTAGCCTATAGGAGACATGTCACCTGGTATGGCCTGTAGCCTACTGGAGAGATGTCACCTGGTATGGCCTGTAGCCAATAGGAGACATGTCCCCTGGTATGGCCTGTAGCCTATAGAAGACATGTCACCTGGTATGGCCTGTAGCCTATAGGAGACATGTCACCTGGTATGGCCTGTAGCCTATTGGAGAGATGTCACCTGGTATGGCCTGTAGCCTATTGGAGAGATGTCACCTGGTATTGCCTGTAGTCTATTGGAGAGATGTCACCTGGTATGGCCTGTAGCCTATTGGAGAGATGCCACCTGGTATGGCCTGTAACCTGTAGGAGAGATGTCACCTGGTATGGCCTGTAACCTGTAGGAGAGATGTCACCTGGTATGGCCTGTAACCTGTAGGAGAGATGTCACCTGGTATGGCCTGTAACCTGTAGGAGAGATGTCACCTGGTATGGCCTGTAACCTGTCGGAGAGATGTCACCTGGTATGGCCTGTAACCTGTAGGAGAGATGTCACCTGGTATGGCCTGTAACCTGTAGGAAACATGTCACCTGGTATGGCCTGTAACCTGTAGGAGACATGTCACCTGGTATGGCCTGTAGCCTATAGGAGAGATGTCACCTGGTATGGCCTGTAGCCTATAGGAGACATGTCACCTGGTATGGCCTGTAGCCTATAGGAGACATGTCACCTGGTATGGCCTGTAACCTGTAGGAGACATGTCACCTGGTATGGCCTGTAGCCTATAGGAGAGATGTCACCTGGTATGGCCTGTAGCCTATTGGAGGGATGTCACCTGGTATGGCCTGTAACCTGTAGGAAACATGTCACCTGGTATGGCCTGTAGCCTATTGGAGACATGTCACCTGGTATGGCCTGTAACCTGTAGGCCCAATGGCTCTGTTTGAACAGTGGTTTCGTAGAGTAGCCTCGTGCTTGATAGACAATTGAGACAGAGATAAAGAAAGATAAACCTCATTAAGGATTTTGTTCCAGGGGTATTTAGATACAATTTAAAGAGAATGCACATGGGGAACCCTAGCGTGGCTTTAACAGTTAGGGCACTACTGCTTCCTCTCCCGGGCCCTCCTGGACCCTAACAACCCCTTTGTTACATAGGGGACCGTCACCGACAGATGTTTGCTCGTGGAGGTCTCTCGGTGCTGCTCGTCAAGTAAGAAAAAAAAAAACGGTTGTCGTTCCCCTTGTTTTGAAAATCACACCTGTTATAAAGGAACTATCCTTATGTTTTAATACAACACCTGTTATAAAGGAACCTTCCCTGTGTTTGAATATCATACCTGTTATAAAAGGAGAGGAAGGGAGAAGAAGGGAGAGGAAGGGAGAGGAAGGGAGAAGAAGGGAGAGGAAGGGAGAGGAAGGGAGAGAAAGGGAGAGGAAGGGAGAGGAAGGGAGAAGAAAGGGAGAAGAAGGGAGAGGAAGGGAGAGGAAGGGAGAGGAAGGGAGAAGAAGGGAGAGGAAGGGAGAGGAAGGGAGAGAAAGGGAGAAGAAGGGAGAGGAAGGGAGAGGAAGGGAGAGGAAGGGAGGAGAAGGGAGAGGAAGGGAGAGGAAGGGAGAGAAAGGGAGAAGAAGGGAGAGGAAGGGAGAGGAAGGGAGAGGAAGGGAGAAGAAGGGAGAGGAAGGGAGAGGAAGGGAGAGAAAGGGAGAGGAAGGGAGAGGAAGGGAGAGGAAGGGAGAGGAAGGGAGAAGAAGGGAGAGGAAGGGAGAGGAAGGGAGAGAAAGGGAGAGGAAGGGAGGAAGGGAGAGGAAGGGAGAGGAAGGGAGAGGAAGGGAGAGGAAGGGAGAGAAAGGGAGAGGAAGGGAGAGGAAGGGAGAGGAAGGGAGAGGAAGGGAGAGGAAGGGAGAAGAAGGAGAGGAAGGGAGAGGAAGGGAGAAGAAGGGAGAGGAAGGGAGAGGAAGGGAGAGGAAGGGAGAGGAAGGGAGAGGAAGGGAGAGGAAGGGAGAGGAAGGGAGAAGAAGGGAGAGGAAGGGAGAGGAAGGGAGAGGAAGGGAGAGGAAGGGAGAAGAAGGGAGAAGAAGGGAGAGGAAGGGAGAGGAAGGGGGAGGAAGGGGGAGGAAGGGGGAGGAAGGGAGAGGAAGGGGGAGGAAGGGAGAGAAGGAGAGAGGATACAAGCTTCAAAAGCAGTTTACCAGCAGGTGGCGGCAACATGACGCTAGAGCAGCCCCACCCCTTCAGCCTGCACACACACACACACACACACACGCACACACACACACACACACACACACACACACACACGCAAACACGCACGCACACGCACACGCACACACGTACGCACATACACATACACATACACATACACACACACACACACACACACACACACACACACACACACACACACACACAGACAGTGGTAGGTAGACAGGTGTAGTGTACATTCCAACAGACTGTTTCAATCTCCTAGACAACATATCATTGTTTTTGGTGTGCTACGTATTACATTATTTGCTGAGAATGTTTGGGGATTATGTTTGTATTGTTTATTGTTATTATTATTTTAATTGTATTGCTTGGCATTACTACACCGTTGGAGTTAGCAACACAAGCGTTTCACTGCACCTGAGATAACGTCTACAAAACAGTGTACAGGACCAATAAACTGTGATTGGATTAGATTTCTGCCAGGTCTGACTGTTAATAGATTGTATCTACGGTCGTAGTAACGGCAGAAGAAGCTGTCATGCACATTCATTTTAAGGAGCATGAATGTCATGCACATTCATTTTTAAGGAGCATGAATGTCATGCACATTCATTTTAAGGAGCATGAATGTCATGCACATTCATTTTTAAGGAGCATGAATGTCATGCACATTCATTTTAAGGAGCATGAATGTCATGCACATTCATTTTAAGGAGCATGAATGTCATGCACATTCATTTTAAGGAGCATGAATGTCATGCACATTCATTTTAATGAGCATGAATGTCATGCACATTCATTTTAAGGAGCATGAATGTCATGCACATTCATTTTTAAGGAGCATGAATGTCATGCACATTCATTTTAATGAGCATGAATGTCATGCACATTCATATTAAAGGAGCATGAATGTCATGCACATTAAGTGTTGAGTTAGTGATTATTTAATAGTTAGCCCGTGTTTAGGCTGTTCTCTACACTATGTTCAGGATGAACTTGATTTTACAAATTATACTATATTGATTTTTCCAAGAGTTCCATGATATAATGACATGCAATTTTACTGCCAATGCACGTGTGTACAGAACCCATAACGTCTGAAAGTGAATGGGGACATTTCTAATTTCCACCCATCTCTTTGTCTTAATCCCAGGTCCTTTGTAGAGACGGGGTTGTCCTTCTCCCAGGTGGAGAGAGGCTTCAGTCCTTCTCCAGCCCTGCTCCCTCAGTCACTCTGTCCCTCAACATAAATCCCACCGTCCATGTCACCGCGGTCCAGTCTATGCAGAGCAGTGATCGGGCCAGGGACAGAGATTCCAGAGGGTGAGAAGGGTGGAGGGGTGCAGCACTTAAGATTTGATGTACAATGGTCATTACGGTGGTCACGTCAGGAGGGAGATGAGGTCTCTCTCTCTCTTAACCCTGTAACCATGCAGAATTTACCCTGTAACCATGCAGAATTTACCCTGTAACCATGCAGAATTTACCCTG
>NC_042962.1:2184715-2294715 GCF_901001165.1 Salmo trutta
AGGAAGCCACGGCCTTTGGATGGAGTACCGTCATACTTGTCTGGGAGGGACAGTCGGGCATTGCTGACCTGGGCAGACTGCTGGGTAGGGTGGGAGGCTGGCTCGCTGGGACGACTCATGGTAGGAGTTTCTCCCTCCCTGGGCTGACTGCTGGGTAGGTTGGGGGGCTGGCTCGCTGGGACGACTCATGGTAGGAGTTTCTTCCCCTCTGGGCTGACTGCTGGGAGGGCTGGGGGGCTGGCTCACTGGGACGACTCATGGTAGGAGTTTCTCCCCTCTGGGCTGACTGGTGGGAGGGCTGGGGGGCTGGCTCACTGGGACGACTCATGGTAGGAGTTTCTCCCCCTCTGGGCTGACTGCTGGGAGGGTTGGGGGGCTGGCTCGCTGGGACGACTTGTGGTAGGAGTCCCTCCGCTAGTTTGAAGTGAACCTTGTCGGTTGGTGTCGAGGCGGCTGAGAATGCGGATGACCTCATCCATAGTTGCGCCAGTTGATCGTGGTGTTGGCGAAGTAGGTGTCCCTGGGAGATGTCTTTCTTGCTGCTCCCATATAGTGAGGTGGTATTCTGTTACGTATATGCCGGGAGTCAGGAAGTGAGGCAGTATTCTGTAACATGCTGTATACACGATGCGAGTCAGGAAGCAGATGCGGGAAGGTAAATTTAATGAGAAGAAAAAGGAAGAAAAACAAAACAGGAGAAGAGTACTGAACGTGACCAAAACTAATGCTGTCTGATGACTGAAGCTACTGAGGACTGAGTAAACGGAGTGTAATCAAGGTGATGATGAGGTCCAGGTGTGTGTAATGATGGGGTCCAGGTGTGTGTAATGATGGGGTCCAGGTGTGTGTAATGATGGGGTCCAGGTGTGTGTAATGATGAGGTCCAGTAATAGCTTGGTTAGGTTGAAGTGTAATAGCTTGGTTAGGTTGTAGTGTAATAGCTTGGTTAGGTTGTAGTGTAATAGCTTGTTTAGGTTGTAGTATAATAGCTTGGTTAGGTTGTAGTATAATAGCTTGGTTAGGTTGTAGTATAATAGCTTGGTTAGGTTGTAGTATAATAGCTTGGTAAGGTTGTAGTGTAATAGCTTGGTTAGGTTGTAGTATAATAGCTTGGTTAGGTTGTAGTATAATAGCTTGGTTAGGTTGTAGTATAATAGCTTGGTTAGGTTGTAGTATAATAGCTTGGTTAGGTAATAGCTTGGTTAGGTTGTAGTATAATAGCTTGGAAAGGTAATAGCTTTGTTAGGTTGTAGTATAATAGCTTGGTTAGGTTGTAGTATAATAGCTTGGTTAGGTTGTAGTGTAATAGCTTGGTAAGGTAATAGCTTGGTTAGGTTGTAGTATAATAGCTTGGTTAGGTTGTAGTATAATAGCTTGGTAAGGTAATAGCTTGGTTAGGTTGTAGTATAATAGCTTGGTTAGGTTGTAGTATAATAGCTTGGTTAGGTTGTAGTATAATAGCTTGGTAAGGTAATAGCTTGGTTAGGTTGTAGTATAATAGCTTGGTTAGGTTGTAGTATAATAGCTTGGTTAGGTTGTAGTATAATAGCTTGGTTAGGTTGTAGTATAATAGCTTGGTAAGGTAATAGCTTGGTTAGGTTGTAGTATAATAGCTTGGTTAGGTTGTAGTGTAATAGATTGGTTAGGTTGTAGTATAATAGCTTGGTTAGGTTGTAGTGTAATAGCTTGGTTAGGTTGTAGTATAATAGCTTGGTTAGGTTGTAGTATAATAGCTTGGGTAGGTTGTAGTATAGTAGCTTGGTTAGGTTGTAGTATAATAGCTTGGTTAGGTTGTAGTATAATAGCTTGGTTAGGTTGTAGTATAATAGCTTGGTTAGGTTGTAGTGTAATAGCTTGGTTAGGTTGTAGTATAATAGCTTGGTTAGGTTGTAGTATAATAGCTTGGTTAGGTTGTAGTATAATAGCTTGGTTAGGTCGTAGTATAATAGCTTGGTTAGGTTGTAGTATAATAGCTTGGTAAGGTAATAGCTTGGTTAGGTTGTAGTATAATAGCTTGGTTAGGTTGTAGTATAATAGCTTGGTTAGGTTGTAGTATAATAGCTTGGTTAGGTTGTAGTATAATAGCTTGGTTAGGTTGTAGTATAATAGCTTGGTTAGGTTGTAGTATAATAGCTTGGTTAGGTTGTAGTTTAATAGCTTGGTTAGGTAATAGCTTGGTTAGGTTGTAGTATAATAGCTTGGTTAGGTTGTAGTGTAATAGCTTGGTTAGGTTGTAGTATAATAGCTTGGTTAGGTAATAGCTTGGTTAGGTTGTAGTGTAATAGCTTGGGTAGGTTGTAGTATAATAGCTTGGTTAGGTTGTAGTGTAATAGCTTGGTTAGGTTGTAGTATAATAGCTTGGTAAGGTAATAGCTTGGTTAGGTTGTAGTGTAATAGCTTGGTTAGGTTGTAGTATAATAGCTAGGTTAGGTTGTAGTATAATAGCTTGATTAGGTTGTAGTATAAAAGCTTGGTTAGGTTGCGGTGTAATAGCTTGGTTAGGTTGTAGTATAATAGCTTGGTTAGGTTGTAGTATAATAGCTTGTAGTATAATAGCTTGGTTAGGTTGTAGTATAATAGCTTGGTAAGGTAATAGCTTGGTTAGGTTGTAGTATAATAGCTTGGTTAGGTTGTAGTGTAATAGCTTGGTTAGGTTGTAGTATAATAGCTTGGTTAGGTTGTAGTATAATAGCTTGGTTAGGTTGTAGTATAATAGCTTGGTTAGGTTGTAGTATAATAGCTTGGTTAGGTTGTAGTATAATAGCTTGGTTAGGTTGTAGTATAATTGCTTGGTTAGGTTGTAGTATAATAGCTTGGTTAGGTTGTAGTATAATAGCTTGGTTAGGTTGTAGTATAATAGCTTGGTTAGGTTGTAGTATAATAGCTTGGTTAGGTTGTAGTATAATAGCTTGTTAGGTTGTAGTATAATAGCTTGTTAGGGTTTGTAGTATAATAGCTTGGTTAGGTTGTAGTATAATAGCTTGGTTAGGTTGTAGTATAATAGCTTGGTTAGGTTGTAGTGTAATAGCTTGGTTAGGTTGTAGTATAATAGCTTGGTTAGGTAATAGCTTGGTTAGGTAATAGCTTGGTTAGGTTGTAGTATAATAGCTTGGTTAGGTAATAGCTTGGCTAGGTTGTAGTATAATAGCTTGGTTAGGTTGTAGTATAATAGCTTGGTTAGGTTGTAGTATAATAGCTTGGTAAGGTTGTAGTATAATAGCTTGGTTAGGTTGTAGTATAGTAGCTTGGTTAGGTTGTAGTATAATAGCTTGGTTAGGTTGTAGTATAATAGCTTGGTTAGGTTGTAGTATAATAGCTTGGTTAGGTTGTAGTATAATAGCTTGGTTAGGTTGTAGTATAATAGCTTGGTAAGGTAATAGCTTGGTTAGGTTGTAGTATAATAGCTTGGTTAGGTTGTAGTATAATAGCTTGGTTAGGTTGTAGTATAATAGCTTGGTTAGGTTGTAGTATAATAGCTTGGTTAGGTTGTAGTATAATAGCTTGGTTAGGTTGTAGTATAATACCTTGGTAAGGTAATAGCTTGGTTAGGTTGTAGTATAGTAGCTTGGTTAGGTTGTAGTATAATAGCTTGGTTAGGTTGTAGTGTAATAGCTTGGTTAGGTTGTAGTATAATAGCTTGGTAAGGTTGTAGTATAATAGCTTGGTTAGGTTGTAGTATAATAGCTTGGTTAGGTTGTAGTATAATAGCTTGGTTAGGTTGTAGTGTAGTAGCTTGGTTAGGTTGTAGTATAATAGCTTGGTTAGGTTGTAGTATAATACCTTGGTTAGGTTGTAGTATAATAGCTTGGTTAGGTTGTAGTGTAGTAGCTTGGTTAGGTTGTAGTGTATTGCACAGAGATACCGTGATGAGATCCTGAGGTCCATTGTGGTGCCATTCATCCACCACCATCACCTCATGTTTCAGCATGATAACGTACATCCCCATGTATCAAGGATCTGCACACAAATCCTGGAAGCTGAAAATGTCCCAGTTCTTCCATGGTCTACATACTCACCAGACATGTCACCCATTGAGCATGTTCGGGATGCTCTGGATCGACGTGTACGACAGCGTGTTCCAGCATATCTTTATTCCCAGTCATGTGAAATTCATAGACAAACAAAAAACATCCAGTCAGCGGCAGTCCTTTGGGAGCGAAAACAGCTTCATGATGACAGAGGTCGAAGGAGAATGGCATGAATCGTGCAAACTAACAGGCGGGCCACAAACAGGCAAATAACGTACAGTACAAGAGTGGTGTGCAAAAAGGACTCGTTCGTCCTTGCAGCAGATGACCACACTGGGTTCCTATCAGCTTAAAAACAACAAGGGGCTTCAGCGGGCACAAGATCAAACTGGATAATTGAGGAGGGGAAAAAACATTGCCTGGTTGGATGAATCCCGGTTCGTGTTGCTTCATGCTGACGGCAGAGTCAGGCCCAATCTTGTCTGGTGGCAGTGGTAGAGGCTGGTGGCAGTGGGAGAGACTGGTGGTAGAGGCTGGTGGTAGAGGCTGGTGGCAGTGGGAGAGGCTGGTGGTAGAGGCTGGTGGTAGAGGCTGGTGGCAGTGGTAGAGGCTGGTGGCAGTGGTAGAGGCTGGTGGCAGTGGTAGAGGCTGGTGGTAGAGGCTGGTGGCAGTAGTAGAGGCTGGTGGCAGTGGTAGAGGCTGGTGGTAGAGGCTGGTGGTAGAGGCTGGTGGTAGAGGCTGGTGGCAGTGGTAGAGCCTGGTGGCAATGGTAGAGCCTGGTGGTAGAGGCTGGTGGCAATGGTAGAGCCTGGTGGCAATGGTAGAGGCTGGTGGCAGTGGTAGAGGCTGGTGGCAATGGTAGTGGCTGGTGGCAATGTTAGAGGCTGGTGGCAGTGGTAGAAGCTGGTGGCAGTGGTAGAAGCTGGTGGCAATGGTAGTGGCTGGTGGCAATGGTAGAGCCTGGTGGCAATGGTAGAGGCTGGTGGCAGTGGTAGAGGCTGGTGGCAGTGGTAGTGGCTGGTGGCAATGGTAGTGGCTGGTGGCAATGGTAGAGGCTGGTGGCAATGGTAGTGGCTGGTGGCAATGGTAGAGGCTGGTGGCAATGTTAGAGGCTGGTGGCAGTGGTAGAGGCTGGTGGCAATGGTAGTGGCTGGTGGCAATGGTAGTGGCTGGTGGCAATGGTAGAGGCTGGTGGCAATGGTAGAGGCTGGTTGCAGTGGTGTACTGGTGTCGGGAATGTTTTCCTGGCACACGCCAGGTCCCTTGAAACCAATTGAGCAACAATTTCCATGCGCCAAAGAATTCAAGCTGTTCTGGATGCAAAGGGGGTCCGATCTGGTACTAGATGGGTGTACCTATTAAACTGGCCATTGGGGTGTATATACAGTGCATTTGGGAAAGTAATACAGACCCCTTTGTCTTTTTCCACATTTTGTTCAGTTAAATCAAATCAAATCAAATGTTACTGGTCACCAACACATTGTTTAGCAGATGTTATTGCAGGTGTAGCGAAATGCTTGTGTTCTTCTTAGCTCCAACAGTGCAGTAGTATCTAACAATTCACAACAATAAACACAAATACAAAATTCTTATAGATTTTAAGAAATATATAAATATTAGGACAATTAATGTCGGAGTGGCATTGACTAAAACACAGAAGGATAGAATAATGTACATTCATATGAAATGAGTAAAGACCTATGTAAACATTATTAAAGTGACTAGTGTTTCATTATTACAATGGCCAGTGATTCCATGTCTATGTATATAAGGCAGCAGCCCTATATACATAGACATGTGTATATGTATATGCAAAGTATATGTAGTATATGTAGGTGCAAAGTTATGTAACTGGGTGGAAGACGCCTAGTGATGGCTATTTAACAGTCTGAGAGCCTTGAGATAGAAGCTGTTTTTCAGTCTCTGGGTCCAAGCTTTGATGCACCTATTACTGACCTCGCCTTCTGATCATCCATGAGATGTTTCTACAACTTGATTGGACTCCACCTGTTGTAAATTCAATTGATTGGACATGATTTAGAAAGGCACACACCTATCTATGTAAGGTCCAACAATTGACAGGGCATGTCAGATCAAAAACCAAGCCATGAGGTCAAAGGAATTGTCTGTAGAGCTCAGAGACAGGATTGTGTCAAGGCACATATCTGGGGGAAGGGTACCAAAACACTTCTGCAGCATTGAAGTTCCCCAAGAACACAGTGGCCTCCATTATTCTTAAATGGAAGAAGTTTGAAACCATCTCGACTCATCCTAGAGCTGGCCGCCCAGCCAAACTGAGCGATCGGGGGAGAAGGGCATTGGTCATGGAGGTGAACCCGATGGTCACTCTGACAGAGCTACAGAGTACCTCTGTAGAGAGATGAAAGAACCTTCAAGAAGGACAACAATCTCTGCAGCACTCCACCAATCAGGCCTTTATGGTAGAGTGGCCAGTCGGAAGCCACTCCTCAGTAAAAGGCACATGCCAGCCCGCTTGGAGTTTTCCAAAAGGCACCTAAAGGTCTCTTAGACCACGAGAAACAAGATTCTCTGGTCCGTGAAACCAAGATTGAACTCTTTGGCATGAATGCCAAGCACCACGTCTGGAGGAAACGTGGCACCATCTCTTCGATGAAGCATTTTGGTGGCAGCATCTTGCTGTGGGGACGTTTTTTCAGCGGCAGGGACTGGGAGACTAGTCAGGATGAAGGGAAAGATAAACTGAGCAAAGTACTCAGAGATCCTTGATGAAAACCTGCTCCAGAGCGCTCAGGACCTCAGACTGGGGCGAAGGTTCACCTTCCAACAGGACAACGACCATAAGCACACAGCCAAGGCACGGCAGAAGTGGCTTGGGATAAATCTCTGATTGTCCTTGAGTGGCCCAGCCAGAGCCCGGACTTGAACCTGATCGAACATCTCTGGAGAGACTTGAAAATATCTGTGCAGCGACGCTCCCCATCCAACCTGACAGAGCTTGAGAGGATCTGCAGAGAAGAATGGGAGAAACTCCCCAAATACAGGTGTGCCAAGATTGTAGCATCCTACCCAAGAAGACTCAAGGCTGTAATCGCTGCCAAAGGTGCTTCAGCAAAGTACTAAGTAAAGGGTCTGAATATTTATGTAAATGTGATATTTCAGTTTATTTATTTTTGCAAAAATAATGTTTAACCTGTTTTTGCTTTGTCATTATGGTGACATACAGTATATATAGTCAAACAGGAGCAACCACATAATACTGTAGCTATTCATCAGGAGCTATTCAATTTGTCACCATTGAGAGAGATAGAGTGATAGAGAGAGAGAGATAGAGAGAGATAGAGAGAGATATAGAGAGAGATAGAGAGAGAGGGAGAGATAGAGAGAGTGATAGAGAGAGAGATAGAGAGATAGAAATAAAGAGAGAGAGATAGGGAGAGAGAGAGAGAGAGATAGAAAGTGATATAGAGAGAGAGATAGAGAAAGAGAGTGATATATATATATAGAGAAAGCTAGAGAGAGAGATAGAGACAGATAGAGAGAGAGATAGAGAGAGAGATAGAGACAGAGAGAGAGATAGAGAGAGAGAGAGAGATAGGGAGAGATAGAGAGATAGAGAGTGATATATAGAGAGAGAGAGATAGAGACAGATAGAGAGATAGAGAGAGAGAGAGAGAGAGAGAGAGAGAGAGAGATAGAGAGAGGGAGATGGGATGATATTAGGTTCCAGGCTACAGATCGCTCCTCACCTCATTCGTCTCCTCTTTGAAAGGGACCGTTCCTCCCTTTCAGTCTCTTCTGGTCACGTTGGATCATTCTCCCCATCAGTCTCCGATCTTCTTGTGGGGCCGTTCCTTGCCTTCAGTCTCCTCTGTTCACGTGGGGCCGTTCCTGCCCATCAGTCTCCGATCTTCATGTGGGGTCGTTCCTCCTGTCAGTCTCCTCTGTTCACATGGTGCCGTTCCTCCCCATCTACCCCCTGTGTAATTTATAACAAAGCTATCATCACTTTTGAGAACAAGCTCCAATATCAAGTATTTTAAATTATGCTTGAAGTACCAGTCACTTGAATTGGATTTCACTGGCAATTAAAGCCAACCTTGTTCCCTAATTCCCTCTCCTCTCCTCTCCTCTCCTCTCCTCTCCTCTCCTCTCCTCATCCTCTCCTCTCCTCTCCTCTCCTCATCCTCTCCTCCTCTCCTCTCCTCTCCTCATCCTCTCCTCTCCTCATCCTCTCCTCATCCTCTCCTCTCCTCTCCTCTCCTCTCCTCATCCTCTCCTTTCCTCTCCTCATCCTCTCCTTTCCTCTGTACCATTAAAAACTAAATTAAACCCACCCAGGTTCCCTCTTTTCCGTTAATAACTAAATTAATGTCACACCCTGACCTTAGAGAGGTGTGTTATTTCTCTATTTGGTTAGGTCAGGGTGTGGGGTGGGGTGGGCATTCTATGTCATGTATTTCTTTGTTTTGGCCGAGTATGGTTCCTAATCAGAGGCAGCTGTCTATCGTTGTCTCTGATTGGGAATCATACTTAGGCAGCCTTTTACCACCTGTGTTTGTGGGTAGTTGTTTTCTGTGTTAGCATTCTGTGCCTGACAGAACTGTGCGTTTTCGTTTTTCCCTTTTGTTATTTTATTTGAGTGTTTCGGTGATTAATAAAAGAAATCATGAACACTTACCACGCTGCGCTTTGGTCCACTCCTTCTGACGAAACCCATTACAATTAAACCCAACCTTGTTCCCTCATTCCCTCATTCCCTCATTCCCTCATTCCCTCTCCTCTCCTCTCCTCTCCTCTCCTCTCCTCTCCTCTCCTCTCCTCTCCTCTCCTCTCCTCTCCTCTCCTCTCCTCTCCTCTCCTCTTCTCTTCTCTTCTCTTCTCTTCTCCTCTCCTCTCCTCTCCTCTCCTCTCCTCTCCTCTCCTCTCCTCTCCTCTCCTCTCCTCTCCTCTCCTCTCCTCTCCTCTCTTCTCTTCTCTTCTCTTCTCTTCTCCTCTCCTCTCCTCTCCTCTCCTCTCCTCTCCTCTCCTCTCCTCTCCTCTCCTCTCCTCTCCTCTCCTCTCCTCTCCTCTCCTCTACACCGTTAATAATTAAATGAAACTCAGCCTTGTTCCTCTTTCCCTTTCCTTTCCCAGGTAGAGGAGGCAGTTCTATTGGATGTGCAGCTGCATTTCCCATGCAATGTAGTTTAACTAGCATTTTATGCCACATTGAAAGTTCAGATTAATTTAAACGAGTACTTGCCATGTGTCCACAAGCCACGTATTCTCCCACATTTCTGATAGATTAGTCATTTTCTGACCAACAATTAATAACATTTATGACAAGCTCACCACTTCATCCCTCCTCCATCCCTTCATCCAACCCACCGCCCTTGCAGTCAGTCTCTACAACAGTGTTTCAGATATCAGATATTCTCCCTCTGTCTGCTCTACAGTAAACCTAGGGATTTACAGAGCACCTTAAGAGAGCATCCCTGCTGCCTAGGGCTTTAATCAAATTAATATTTTGTTTTCCCATCTGGATGAATCAGTGGAATTAATGAGGGAAGGAGGCCTGTAGCAATGCAGGAACCCCTCAGATTAGCCTGCTTTTCTTCCTGCCTCTCTCCTCTCCTCTCTCCTCTGCTCCGCTCTGCTCCACTCTACCACAGTCTTTACCCTGACAGACAGCTCTGGGCCTTATTTCCCAGAGCTTTCGTAGCGTTAAGATCATCGTTAGAAACGTCTTACAATGTATCTTTTTTTTAGCCGCTATGTTGCCACAAATCCTTCGTTAGAAATGTGTCTCCATTGTTCTATGTTTTTTGTTGTTGTTGCCTTTTCGCTTCGCTTTAGTCACAGATCTCTCCATAGGATCAATATGTTTAGGCTATCTGTCTGACTGTGGCTGCCAATAACTTCAGAATGAAGTTTACTGCAAGTAAAAAGTTGCCAAAGTATTAGCAATTATTATAAAACAAGTGAAGGATGACGTGGTAATTCAAAGGAAAACCGAGATGACTGCATTAAAATTACATATATCTTTTTATGCTGTTTCAATCATATTGAAATTAATTTCATGTTCAATCAATTGATTTCTTTTCTGCATCAATGTGTTTCAAGATGTAAATATGGACTATTCAGATGGACTCTGACAAGGTGAGAGCGGGGAATGTTTGGCCTCAACCCACATTCAGAGAGCAGCTGCAACGTTTTCTGGGGTTTGCTAATTTCTAATTTCTAATTTCTAATCTCTACCGCTGATTCATCCGGGGTTACAGCCCCCTGGCTTCCCCCCCTCTCAGCACTCACCTCTCCCAAGGTTCCGTTCACATGGTCTCCAGCAGCTGACTGGGCGTTCTCAGACCTCAAGCATCGATTCACCACACCTCCCATCTTAGTCCATCCGGACCCGTCAGTTCGTAGTGGAGGTTGAAGCATCAGACGTTGGAATGGGGACCATCCTGTCCCAGCGTTCTAGACCCCTGCACTTTTCTCTCCCATCGTCTTACCTCTACTGAGAGGAACTATGATGTGGAAAATCGAGAACTCCTCGCAGTCAAGATGGCGTTGGAGGAGTGGAGGCACTGGTTGGAGGGGGCGGAACACCCATTCTTTAGTGTGGATTGACCGTATGAAACCTGTAATATCGCCACACCGCCAAGAGCCTCAGCTCTGAGCAGGCTCATAGGGCCCTGTTATTCACCCGTTAGCTAAAGACACCAGCCTGGTAGAATACAGCGAAAGACACCAGCCTGGTATAATACCAAGAGCCTCAACTCTAGGCAGGCTCGTAGGGCCCAGTTATTCACCCGTTAGCTAAAGACACCAGCCTGGTAGAATACAGCTAGAGACACCAGCCTGGTATAATACCAAGAGCCTCAACTCTAGGCAGGCTCGTAGGGCCCAGTTATTCACCCGTTAGCTAAAGACACCAGCCTGGTAGAATACAGCTAGAGACACCAGCCTGGTAGAAAACAGCTAGAGAGACCAGCCTGGTATAATAGCAAGAGCCTCAACTCTAGGCAGGCTCGTAGGGCCCAGTTATTCACCCATTAGCTAAAGACACCAACCTGGTTTTAATCTGACAATGCTGATGTCTCCGCATTCGTCGCCGCCTGTACTGTGTGTACACATAATAATACTCAGCGGCAAGCTCCGGCTGGCCTTCTTCAACCACTCCCTGTTCCTCACCGCCCCTGATCCCATATATGCCCGGACTTTGTTACTGGGCTTACCCCAACAGACGGCAGCACTACTATCCTGACGGTGGTGGATAGGTTTTCTTAAGCCGCCCGTTTAATTCCCCTTCCTAAATTCCCCTCAACCAAGGAGACGGCTCAGCTCATGGTGCAGCACATCTTCCTGAACCATGGACTTCAAGATGACATGTTCTTCAATCATGGTCCTTCGTTCTTGTCCCGGTTCTGGAAGGCGTTCTGCACCCTCATTGGGTCGTCGGCCAGCCTGTCCTATGGTTTTCACCTCCAATCTAACAGCCAGTCAGAGCGAGCCAATCAGGACCTGGTGACGGCTCTTCATTGCCTCGTCAACGCTAACACCACCACCTGCAGCCAGCCACTCATGTGGGTGGAATACACCAGTAACACCCTTCCCTGCTAAGCCACTGGTCTCTCTCCCTTTGAGTCCTCCTTGGTATATCAGCCCCCGTTCTTCCCTGAAGAAGAGGAAGAAGTCAGCAATCCCTCTTGCCGAGATGTTCGTCCGCCGGTGTCGTCGTACCTGGAAGAGAGCCCGGGCCACTCTTCAGAACACCACATCCAGGTATCGGCTACAGGCTTTCGCCGTACATGGAAGAGAGCCCGGGCCACTCTTCAGAACACCACATCCAGGTATCGGCTACAAGCTGATTGCCACTGAACCCCTGCTACCTACTATCGGTTCGGGCAGAGGGTATGGCTGTCCACTCAAGACCTGCCCCTTCAGGATGTAAACTTTCCCCCTGTTTCATCGGCCCTTTCCCCATCTCTAAAATAATTAGCCCATCTGCTGTTCATCTTCTGTTGCCCCGCACCCTCCATATACATTCCACTTTTCATGTGTCTAGGATTAAACCTCTGTCTCACAGCCCTTTGTCTCCTGCTTCCAAGCCAACACTTCTCCGCCGTTTAATCGACGGCCAACCGGTGTACACGATGAAGTGCTTCCTGAAGGTTTTTGGGATACAGCTAGAGACACCAGCCTGGTAAAACACAACTAGGGAGACCAGCCTGGTATAACACAGATAGACCAGCCTGGTATAACACAGCTAGACCAGCATGGTATAATACAGCAAGAGAGACCAGCCTGGTATAATACAATTAGAGAGACCAGCCTGGTATTACATTACATTTACATTTAAGTCATTTAGCAGACGCTCTTATCCAGAGCGACTTACAACACAGCTAGACCAGCCTGGTATAATACAGCTAGACCAGCCTGGTGTAATACAGCTAGACCAGCCTGGTATAATACAGCTAGACCAGCCTGGTATAATACAGCTAGACCAGCCTGGTATAATACAGCTAGAGAGACCAGCCTGGTATAATACAGCTAGACCAGCCTGGTATAATACAGCTAGACAACAGCCTGTGTAATTATACAGCTAGACCAGCCTGGTATAATACAGCTAGACCAGCCTGGTAAAATACAGCTAGACCAGCCTGGTATAATACAACTAGACCAGCCTGGTATAATACAGCTAGACCAGCCAGGTATAATACAGCTAGCCCAGCCCTGTATAATACAGCTAGACCAGCCTGGTATAATACAGCTAGACCAGCCTGGTATAATACAGCTAGACCAGCCTGGTATAATACAGCTAGAGAATCCAGCCTGGTATAATACAGCTAGAGAATCCAGCCTGGTATAATACAGCTAGACCAGCCTGGTATAATAAAACTAGAGACACCAGCCTGGTATAATACAGCTAGAGACACCAGCCTGTGTAATTATACAGCTTAGAGCAGCCTCAGCCATGAATAGAAGCCCAGACTCTGCTGTTAGCCTGGGTCTCCTCTTGTGGAATGAATATCACATCATTGTTGTCCCGTGTTGACCTGTCTCTAATTGGATTAGACCTGGTCTGTCATGTTGACCTTTCTCTGATTGGATTAGACCTGGTCTGTCATGTTGACCTGTCTTTGATAGGTTTAGTCCTGGTCTGTCATGTTGACCTGTCTTTGATTGGTTTAGACCTGGTCTTTCATGTTGACCTGTCTTTGATTGGATTAGACCTGGTCTGTCATGTTGACCTGTCTCTGATTGGATTAGACCTGGTCTGTCATGTTGACCTGACTCTGATTGGATTAGACCTGGTCTGTCATGTTGACCTTTCTCTGATTGGATTAGACCTGGTCTGTCATGTTGACCTGTCTCTGATTGGATTAGACCTGGTCTGTCATGTTGACCTGTCTCTGATTGGATTAGACCTGGTCTGTCATGTTGACCTGTCTCTGATTGGATTAGACCTGGTCTGTCATGTTGACCTGTCTCTGATTGGATTAGACCTGGTCTGTCATGTTGGCCTGTCTCTGATTGGTTTAGACCTTAGCATGCAAGCACACAACACACATACTTTATGCATAGAAGGCATTTTATGCCGTTTCAGAGGACGATAGAAATGAAATAATAAAATCTAGGGACATTGCAACCTTCCGTTTCTAGGTGTTGAATCCGCTTGGGTTGACCGATGTTGAATTGGAGCCATTTTAAAATTGATCTGGAGAAAAACGTATTAAATAATTTAAAGTTATGTTGACCAGATGCAGGTTGATGTTTACTTACAGTTTTAAATCCTCCCGTTTTCTCTCTCCCCTGCCTCCCGTTTCTCCCCTCTCTTCTTTCATCTCTCCCCCATCTTGTCTCCCCCCAACCCCCTCTCAGCACCGCGGGTGACACTACTGACTTGTGTGGTTTTTATGAAGTGAAATGGGAACATCAGGCCGGCTCTGCTATCGCTCCTCTTAAGTAATATAGACCAGAGAAATGACCAACCCGCTGTCATCTATCCTGTTAGTTCACTACAGCACTAGATTGGGAATATGACCCTTAATAACTAGCCTCGTAGTCTTTCAATGTGAAGGAACGGCCACCCCAGCGCTGTCATCTATCCTGTTAGTTCACTACATCTCTCTCTCTCTCTCTCTCTCTCCATCTCTCTTTGTCTTTTCCCCCTCTCTCTTTGTCTTTTTCCCCTCACTATCTCTCTCTTTCTGTAATCATTTTCTCCCCCTCCATCTTTCTCTCTCTCTCTCTCTCTCTCTCTCTCTCTCTCTCTCTCACTCACTCGCTCACTCTCTCTTTAATCACCCCCACTCTCTCTTTCCACTCTCACCCCCCCCCCTCTTCTCCCTCTCCTCTCGTCTCCCCATGGCCCTGTGTGCAACCATGGAAAGTAAAGTTGCAACTAGCAGCTCAGGTGGAAAAACTGTTTTCAGAGCAGAAGATGTATTCAATAAATAGAGATGGCCAGCATGGGGCCGCCGGGGAAAGAGTGCATGAGATGGAGGTGTGGATGGAGAGGGGAGGGGGGGATGATGGAGAGGAGAGTAGATGGGGCATGAGTGTACATTAAACAGCAGTGGAAACGCCTGCCTCAGAAAGAACAGCACCATGGGGAATATGACCCTTAACTAGCCTCGTATTCTTTCAATGTGAAGGAAAGGGCCAACCCCAATGCTTTCATGTAGATTCTACACGTCTCTTGTCTAATTTGAAGGAACAGCCACACTAGTGCTGTCATCTATACTGTTCTTCTTGAACTGCACTGTTGGTTAAGGGAGTGTTAGTAAGCATTTTATGGTAAAGTCTATACTTGTATTCGGCGAATGTGACAAATAAAGTTTGATTTGATTCTAGATGTCGCTTCTATAGTTTGAAGGAACGGCCACCCCACTGATGTCATCTATATTCTAGATATCTCTTGTCTAGTTTGAAGGACCGGCCACCCCAGTGATGTCATCTCTATTCTAGATATCTCTTGTCTAATTTGAAGGAATGGCCACCCCCAGTGATGTCATCTATATTCTAGATATCTCTTGTCTAATTTGAAGGAACGGCCACCCCAGTGATGTCATCTCTATTCTAGATATCTCTTGTCTAATTTGAAGGAACGGCCACCCCACTGATGTCATCAATATTCTAGATATCTCTTCTATAGTTTGAAGGAACGGCCACCCCACTGATGTCATCTATATTCTAGATATCTCTTGTCTAATTTGAAGGAACGGCCACCCCACTGATGTCATCTATATTCTAGATATCTCTTGTCTAATTTGAAGGACCGGCCACCCCAGTGATGTCATCTATATTCTAGATATCTCTTGTCTAATTTGAAGGAACGGCCACCCCACTGATGTCATCTATATTCTAGATATCTCTTGTCTAATTTGAAGGACCGGCCACCCCACTGATGTCATCTTTATTCTAGATATCTCTCGTCTAATTTGAAGGAACGGCCACCCCAGTGATGTCATCTCTATTCTAGATATCTCTTGTCTAATTTGAAGGAACGGCCACTCCAGTGATGTCAGATATTGCGTTTCTTTACACAACAACTTAATGTGTTATCGCAGTGCTTCAACTAATAACTAAACATCTTAATGTATTGTCACTGTGCTTCATCTAATAATTTTGTGTCTGTGTGTTTGTGTGTTAGTATGTCTGTGTGTTAGTGTGTCTGTGTGTTAGTGTGTCTGTGTGTTAGTGTGTCTGTGTGTGTCACTAATCCCACCGAAGGTGGCTCCCCTGCCTGCTCGGGTGGCGCTCGGCGGTCGTCGTCACCGGCCTACTAGCCGCCGCTGGTCCCTTTTTCCTTTTCGTTTGGTATGTCTTATTGTTTGCACCTGTTCCTTATTTGTGTCTCTTGATTTATTGGTAATTTAAGCCTGTTTAGCCCGCCCAGGTTTGTGCGGGATTATTTTCCTCAGAGTGTTTTTTGTTGTTTGATGTGCTGGCGATCTGCATGTGTTGTTTTCTGTGCGAACTGTGGACCCGTTTTATTGGGCACTTCGTTATTCACGCCGGTTGTGTTGGCGTCGACCGTTATCGTACTTAACTTCTTACATCTACACGTTCCGCTAGCGGAACGTCTGCTCCAATATCCAATGATGGGCGGGGCGCGAAATTCAAACTCCTCTAAATCCGAAAACTTACACTTTTCAAACATATGACTATGTTACAGCTATTTAAAGACAAGACTCTCCTTTATCTAACCAAACTGTCCGATTTCAAAAAGGCTTTACAGCGAAAGCAAAACATTAGATTATGTCAGCAGAGTACCCAGCCAGGAATAATCACACAGCCATTTTTCAAGCTAGCATATCATGTCACATAAACCCAAACCATATCTAAATGCAGCACTAACCTTTGATGATCTTCATCAGATGACACACCTAGGACATTGTGTTATACAATACATGCATGTCTGTTCAATCAAGTTCATATTTATATCAAAAACCAGCTTTTTACATTAGCATGTGACGTTCAGAACTAGCATTCCCACCGAACACTTCCGGTGATTTTACTAAATTACTCACGATAAACGTTCACAAAAAGCATAACAATTATTTTAAGAATTATAGATACAGAACTCCTCTATGCACTCGATATGTCCGATTTTAAAATAGCTTTTCGGATGAAGCACATTTTGCAATAATGTAAGTACATAGCCCGGCGTTACAGGGCTAGCTATTTAGACACCCACCCAGTGTAGCCTTCACCAAAATCACATTTCCTATAAGAAAAATGTTCTTACCTTGCTTGTTCTTCATCAGAATACACTGCCAGGACTTCTACTTCAATAACAAATGTAGGTTTGGTCCCAAATAATCCATCGTTATATCCAAACAGCGACGTTTTGTTCGTGCGTTCTAGACACTATCCCAACGCTAAATCTCGGCCACGAGCATGACGCAAAATATGACAAAAAATTTCGAAATATTCCATTACCGTACTTCGAAGCATGTCAACCGCTGTTTAAAACCAATATTTATGCAATTTATCTCGTAGAGAAGCGATAATATTCCGACCGGGAATCTGCCTGTCTGTAAACTGAGGAAAAAACCAAAAGCCGGGGGCGGGGCGTGTCACGCGCCTAAGGCTTAGTCCATTGACTGACCACTCAGCATTTGCTCTCGTGTGCTTCAGCCAGGGCTTTGAATGACATCATTCCTGTTTTTCCCGGGCTGTGAGACTCCATTGTTGACGTGAGAATTGTCACGTAAGAGCAGAGATCCTTTGTAAACGACAGAGATAATAAAGAAGGGCAAGAAATGTTCAGACAGGGTACTTCCTGAACAGAAGCATCTCAGGTTTTTGCCTGCCATAGGAGTTCTGTTATACTCACAGACACCATTCAAACAGTTTCAGAAACTTTGGAGTGTTTTCTCTCCAAAGCTAATAATTATATGCATATTCCAGTTTCTGGGCAGGACTAATAATCAGATTAAATCGGGTACGTTTTTTATCCAGCCGTGAAATTACTGCCCCCTAGATGTAACAGGTTAAGGAATAAACACATTTTTTCCTTACCTCTGCTCTCTGCGCCTGACTCCTACCACCACTCCTAGCAATCGCTGACAGTGTGTTAGTGTGTTAATGTTGGTAGGTGTTTTTGTCCCCTCATCCGCTGTTCCATCAGATGTTGTTTAAAACATGTTTTAAAGGTAATTTTGCTTGAGGAGTTGGCGACGGAAGGGAGTTCCATGTGATCATGGCTCTGTATAATACTGTCTGTTGCCCTGAATTCATTTTGGACTAGGGGACTGTGAAGAGACCCCTGGTGGCATGTCTTGTGTGGTATGTTACGGGTGTCTGAGCTGAATGTTATTTGATTATGTAGACAATCTGTCGTTTTCATCACAGTAATATTTCTCATAATAACTAGAGCAGAAGCAGCTCATCTCTGGTCAACCCTCAACCAGGAAAGACTATCATGCATGTTGTTGATGTTAGTTCTGTGCGGTTTAAGGCGTGCTGCTCTGTTTTGAGTCAGCTGCAGCTAAGCTAGGTCTTCCTTTGCTGCACCTGACCATATTACCAGACAGTAATAAAGATGGGACAAGACCAGAACTTGAACAATTATACAGTTGATTTTTGTGTAAAAAAAAAAACAGAACATATTTTTATACAGACATACCTCTCCCCATCTTCACAACAAAATATGACTTGCCCATGATAATGGACCATCCAATGTTACTCCTACGAATTAATCTTCCTCAATGGTCACACCGACAGTCACATTGACGGTCACAGGAGAGGGGGTGACCTTGATCATTTATTGTTAAAACGAGAGGCTGCCTGGATCTTTAACTTAAAGACCCTTGTTCCCTTCGGTCTCAATGTAGACTTTGACCTGAAGCCGTTCTTGAGATTATTGTGACTTTGCCATTGTAATTGTTTGTAAGCTTGTGTAGTCTAAAATGAATCTTTGATCGTATGCTATCCATTTGTTTTTTTTGCATGCTGTTCTTTGTATGCCATTTTTATATTTGAGAATTAACCAATGATATTAGGCCACACTTGGCCATGATTACAGACACCTGTGTGTCTTTTGATACTACTATATAAATGAGTCAGTCCCGCAGTGTTTGTGATCACACCCTGATGAAGACAGCTTGGCTGTCGAAACGTTGGATATTACATTTTTGCATCTGAGCTCCTAGAGTGTATTTTCAAGGTCACACCAATGGTAACACCCTTTATACACAACTCCAGTTGAGGTTTAGGTATTAGAGAATGTTTTGAACCAAATACAATGTTTATAGTTTTAGATGTATTTAAGACCAGTTTATTATTAATGTACCCGTTGTGATACTGACTGATACTCCTTGTTTATATTTTTTGTGAGCTCACTAGCTTTGGGTGCTGACATGTAGAGTGTGGAATCATCTGCCTACATAGTAATTCTGGCTTCGTGTAAGACCAGTGGCAAATCATTTGTAAATATAGAGAAGAGTAACGGCCCAATGCAACTGCCCTGAGGGACACCCCACTGTACATATCTGTTGTTAGAGAAGCTTCCATTGAAGAATATTATCTGGGTTCTATTGTGTAAGAAACTCTACAACCATGTGATAGCAGGTGATGTAAAGCCATATCAAGTGAGTTTCATCAATAACAATGTATCAATAACATCAAAGGTCGCAACGAAATCTAACAATACAGCTCCAACTACCATCTTGTTATCCATTTCTTTTAACCAATCATTTGTCATGTGAGTAGTTAACTTGTTCTCTGAAAATATCACTGTATTTGGTCAAACACAATTCTCTCCATCAGTTTACTAAGAACAGGCAGCAACCTGATTGGGTGGCTCGTACTATTTTTAGGTAGTGGAATTACTTTAGCTTCCTTCCACGCCTGTGGACACATACACTCCTTTAGGCTTAGGTGAAATATTTAGTAATTAGGGGTGGTAATACAGTCTGCTATCATTCTCAATAGTTTCCCATTAAGTTTGTCTATACCTGGTGGCTTATTATTACTGATGGATAACAATAGTTTTTGCCACCTTTCCCACACTAACTTGACCAAATTAAAAACAGCAATCCTTCTCTTTCATTTTTATATATTTTAACACAAAATATGATGGTTCACTATTCAATGTTGTCATTTCCCTTCTCAGTTTGTCCACTTTGCTTGTGAAATAGTCATTTAAATTATTGTCTATATTGAAAGGTTATGTTATAAACTTCAACTTCAAAGAATGTTGGAGACGAATTGGGTTTTCTGACCATAATATCGTTTAAAGAATCTCCAATGTTCTTTTCTATTGTATTGCCTAGTTTAATCCTGGGCTGAATTGAAACAATAGCCGTCGATTACTTTGCAAATGCTAATAGTCTAATCGATGCTAAATGAGTGATATGGTGTACGGTGACATTTCATCTGCTCTGTTAAATCTACCCTTTGGAATGACTTCGATAGAAACCATAAATCGAATTATTTATTAAGTAGGGGATCTTTCAACAATCGTTCCCAGGACATTGGTAACAAACTAAAGCATAGCTACAGTAAGCAGGGTTGGGAAAGGAGGTCAAAGGGTAGCTGTAGATAGAAAAATTATCCAGGAAGTGCTGTCAAGCCTATTGTTATCTGCATATTTTATAATATGCTTTTCTTCGTTGAAATTTGGCTACCATGATGACATAATCTTGCCGTTGAAATTTCACAGTTTTGATTAGTTTTTTCAAATCCAATGTATTTTCCACATAGACTCCATGTTACAATATGTTGACGAATCACGTTGAACCAACGCTGATTCAACCAGTTTGTACCCAGTGGGTTGTCTTTCCTTGATGGGAGTCCACCAATCCTTGGTCTTAATCAGGAATTGACTATTGTACAAACACTAATCCATACGACGTGGCCTAATTTTAACCCATACGACGTGGCCTAACTCTGATCCATACGACGTGGCCTAATTTTAACCCATACGACGTGGCCTAACTCTGATCCATACGACGTGGCCTAACTCTAATCCATACGACGTGGCCTAACTCTAATCCATACGACGTGGCCTAACTCTAATTCACACGACGTGGCCTAACTCTAATCCATACGACGTGGCCTAACTCTAACCCATACGACGTGGCCTAACTCTAATCCATACGACGTGGCCTAACTCTAACCCATACGACGTGGCCTAACTCTAACCCATACGACGTGGCCTAACTCTAACCCATACGACGTGGCCTAACTCTAATCCACACGACGTGGCCTAACTCTAACCCATACGACGTGGCCTAACTCTAATCCACACGATGTGGCCTAACTCTAACCCATACGACGTGGCCTAACTCTGATCCATACGACGTGGCCTAACTCTAACCCATACGACGTGGCCTAACTCTAATCCATACGACGTGGCTTAACTCTAATCCACACGATGTGGCCTAACTCTAATCCACACAACATGGCCTAACTCTAATCCACACAACATGGCCTAACTCTAATCCACACGATGTGGCCTAACTCTGATCCATACGACGTGGCCTAACTCTAACCCATACGATGTGGCCTAACTCTAATCCACACGATGTGGCCTAACTCCAATCCACACAACATGGCCTAACTCTAATCCACACGATGTGGCCTAACTCTAACACATACGATGTGGCCTAACTCTAACCCATACGACTATCCTTAACCCATACGTTATTTTTAATCCGAGCCTGTTGAGGTGTATTTCTGACTATGACTATCCTTTTAGTCTTTTATACATATGATTCTTTGAATTGTTTGTGAAATATCATGATAAGAAATATACATAATTACCCCAGGACGCAGCCGTAGTTTATGTAGAGTTGAATCACTAAGCCACACGAAGAGCAGTTTGTGTGCTGTATGCTTTTATCAGGTTGTGTATCCCCCACCTCAAAAATGTACCACGTGTTTTCTCAAACCTCCCCCAATCTGAATCACACAAAAGGCCAACCCCCTCCTTCACAATGGCCCTCCAGTCAGAACCCCATGCGAATCATCAACTCCAGCAGCCACCATCTTCCCTCCTCTCTCTCCTTCTCCTTCTTCCTCTCTCTCTTTCTCCCTCTTCCTTTCTCTCTTTCTCCCTCTTCCTCTCTCTCTTTCTCACTCTTCCTCTCTCTCTTTCTCCCTCTTCCTCTCTCTCTTTCTCACTCTTCCTCTCTTTCTCCCTCTTCCTCTCTCTCCTTCTCCCTTCTCTATCCTTCTCCCTTGTCCTCTCTCTCCTTCTCCAACCTCCTCTCTCTCCTTCTCCATCCTCCTCTCTCTCTTTCTCCCTCTTCCTCTTCCTCTCTCTCCTTCTCCCTTCTCTATCCTTCTCCCTTGTCCTCTCTCTCCTTCTCCAACCTCCTCTCTCTCCTTCTCCATCCTCCTCTCTCTCTTTCTCCCTCTTCCTCTTCCTCTCTCTCTTTCTCCCTTCTCCTCCCTATCCTTCTCCCTTCTCCGCTCTCTCCTTCTCCAACCTCCTCTCTCTCCTTCTCCATCCTCCTCTCTTTGTATCTGTCAAGTGCCTTTATCACAGTTCTTTCTGATGATTTCAGAGAAGGCAATCTGAGGGTATAAGTGAGGTATCACTGAGCACAACATGTTAACCTCTTCCCTTCCACGTTACCACCGTTCCTATTTACCAGGCAGAGATAAAGGAAATGTCCTCAGCACATATTTGTGACTCATTTCAGGAAACTAGGCGTATGTCACGCGTCACTACTTCACAGGAGAGGAATTTGAAAAAAAGTATTACTCTGGAATATGTGTCATATGCCTTAATAACACACTTGTATGCCATCTGTAAATATGAATACAATTGTTAAATTACGAGTCCAGTTGGTTTAGCCATGGAAAAAGATAAGGAACTTTCCTTCTAGCCATGATTGGTTGAGACAATAGATGGGCTGGACATGCTGAGAGATGAGTTTGGATTGGTCTGCCGTGTAACATGCTTCTGTTTATAACATGAGGCGCTCAGAATGTGTAGATAAATCATACTCTGCTTCCACCGGGCTGAGTGGAACATTAGCAACATTATCACAGTTCTTCGTAATACATATTTTTTAAAAGCCGTATTAGAAAGGATTATCTACACAGAGTATGATAGGATAGCTAAGGAGATGGAGAAAATTCAGGCATTTGATTGCAAATATATGCAGAGGGTGTCAAAAAAAGAACACACAAAGGCTGTTGTGTAAAAAACACTTGTTTCCAGGTTTACATCTTCAAACTAAGGGCAACCATGGCATCCGTGACAGAGAGGGAGAAGAGTCCATCCATGTATACGGGTAAGAGAGTCTAGCTAGCTACATTTTCAGACATTATACATTTCTAATTTTGTCAGAAAGTTGTTTCCATTGCAAGTTAAAGAGTACAGTTAGCTAGCTAGCTAACTAAAGTTTTGTGTATGATCTGTGTAGGAATATTATTTCTATATCAGAAAGCCCTTTGCATTGCTAGGTATAGCCTAATATTAGCTAGCTTGCTAACGTCAAAGTTAGTTGGTTAGCTTTAGCTACCTGTAGATTCGTGCAGGGTAGTAACGTTATGAGTTGGGATTATGGTTAATTGTTTAGCTAGCTACATGTCTAAACAAAATATTTCACTATTCAAGTATCCATTGCACTTTTTTTACACCTGCTGTATCATCTACACGTGACAAATACACTGTGATATAGTACGTGTTTACCAGGGACGGTAATGTGAAGAACAACATGACCTGCACCAAAGTCAGATTAGGATACAGATTAGAAAAGATTAGGATTTAGCTTAGATAAAGATTAGGATTTAGATTAGATAAAGATTAGGATATAGATTAGATAAAGATTATGATATAGATTAGATAAAGATTAGGATTTAGATTAGATAGATTAGGATTTAGATTAGATAAAGATTAGGATTTAGATTAGATAAAGATTAGGATTTAGATTAGATAAAGATTAGGATTTAGATAAAGATTAGGATTTAGATTAGATAAAGTGCATTTTTACCTGGAGTTTTTGCTAATTCTTTCACCACTTTTAGTCTTGAAATCATTTGTTGTTTAGCACATGGCCTCATACCTGAATCCTTAAAGAGATGGGTGGGGCTAAGACCTAAGAAGGTGTGAACGATACTGAATGGGTGTAGACAAAGAAGAGCTCTCCAGTAGGTGTACCAAAATATTCAAGGGTACATTTTCTCAAAAGTGGGGTTACAATTTTATCAACTTTCAAAGCAGAATTACTTTCACATTGTTCCTCAACTGTAGTGTATGATATACCATTTTCGAGCTCTGAGTCTCTGCTTTTATTCAATGTTTAAAAAATAAATATATATATTTTAACGCAGCCTTGAAATATGAAGAGAGGGTCCAGGATCCTAGATGGATTAGTCTATCATCTCTGTAGAGTCTCTTTTGTTGACATTGTCAATAAAAGTTGGGGCGTCAGGTAGCTCAGTTGTTAGAGTGTTGGGCCAGTAACTGAAGATTGCTAGATCGAATTTGACAAGTTAAAAAAAAAATCTGTCGTTCTGCCCCTCAACAAGGCAGTTAATTAACCCACTGTTCCTAGGCCGTCATTCTAACTAAGACTTTGTTCTTATCTGACTTGCCCAGTTAGTTAAATAAAGATGAAATAAATAATAAAAGTCATGCTATCAGAGTGTCAGCGGTATTTAAGCCAGATACGAAGCGCTAAGAGGCTGCTGAACCAGCGACGGCACCGGACCACCCACCGGACCACCCACCGGACCACCCACCGGACCACCCACCGGACCACCGTGACCCAGCGACGGCACCGGACCACCCACAGGACCACCCACCGGACCACCCACCGGACCACCCACCGGACCACCGTGACCCAGCGACGGCACCGGACCACCCACCGGACCACCCACCGGACCACCCACCGGACCACCGGACCACCGGACACCGGACCACCGGACCACCGGACCACCCACCGGACCACCGGACCACCCACCGGACCACCGGACCACCCACCGGACCACCGGACCACGACCACCAGACCAGCGGACCACCGGACCACCGGACCACGACCACCGGACTACCGGACCACCGGACCACCGGACCCCGGACCACCGGACACCGGACCACCGGACCACCGGACCACCGGACCAGAGATTATTGGCTGCTCCTCAGAGCCTTTCAGGGTGTTGATCAGTTCCTGTATTACCAGCTCTGATTTTCCCCTTTTTGATAAAATGTTTTTATCCCAGGCTGCTCGGCTGCTGATGTAAGATGAACGGATGAAATCCTGTGATATCCTTCACTGTATCCCCCGGATAGTACAGGGTTTTTACCCCAGGAACAGATATGTGCATCAACATGGAGCTACCAATGAAGTGAGTGGGGGGGGGGGCTCAGAAACCCTTGAGGCCTGTTGTGAGAGGGAGCTGGGGGGTGGGGGGGGGGGTGCTAGAGCCCCCCTGAGCTGGACCCTCAGGAAACAGGGTACAGGATGAAGGAGCAGGAATTTCTGGAAGCTGAAAAAAAAAAAAAAAGGCGCAGCTCCTACATGGGATGAAACGTTCACTGAAGGTGGTAGCCGCCAATCTGGAACAAGTCAGTTAAAATCCACACCAATAAAATATGTTGGCGAAGAATCAGCTAAAAGTAAATTAATCCACACAGTGTGATAGTTAGATTGAATCACACCGTTTTTGTAGGATCACTACAGTTATAGGAAGCAAGCCAGAAACCCAACCACAGACGAAAAGAAAGGCCAGCACTAGGACACACAATAAACACAACCAAGGAACAAAACTGGCCAGCACTAGGACACACAATAAACACAACCAAGGAACAAAACTGGCCAGCACTAGGACACACAATAAACACAACCAAGGAACAAAACTGGCCAGCACTAGGACACACAATAAACACAACCAAGGAACAAAACTGGTCAGCGTAACAACAGCAAGGAGAGAGAGAGAGATGACTTACTTACTCAATGCGATAAAATGCTGTAGCCCATTAAAACACCAACACAACGGAGGCCATGTTACCGGTATGATAGCCAGGAACACCTTGGAGGAGATGTAGTTTCCAGTACAGGCCGGTACAGGCAAGCGCTACACTGTGGGAGAGTCAAAAAGACTACATCCACAAGTTCAAGTTTGGCAGTAGTCCAAAAACATCTAAGGCACAATGTCAACTGGAAGGATGAAAGCAGCAGTAGACAGGTGTCTGCTCAGATAATGCCCCAGTGCAGAGTAGGGTACCCAGGTATATTTTTGTGTCTCCTTAAAATCTCTGTATGCAATATTGCACTAATGTCTAATGTGTTCACAGCCAGCGTAAACAAAGCTTAATGGAGACAAAAAAATCCACAAAATGGTTTTCAACTACAAACGCAGATCAGAGAAAATAAAATGGTATTCAAATATTCTATGAATGGAATTAAAATGCCATGTGTCTCTTTAGCACCTTGTAGAGGACCTACAGTACTGTCCTCTAATGTATATTACCATCACATCTGGAGAGAAACACAATGAATTACCATTACATCTGGAGAGAAACACAGTGAATTACCATTACATCTGGAGAGAAACACAATGAATTACCATCACATCTGGAGAGAAACACAGTGAATTACCATTACATCTGGAGAGAAACACAGTGAATTAGAAACACAGTGAATTACAATTACATCTGGAGAGAAACACAGTGAATTACCATTACATCTGGAGAGAAACACAGTGAATTACCATTACACCTGGAGAGAAACACAGTGAATTACCATTACATCTGGAGAAACACAATGAATTACCATCACATCTGGAGAAACACAATTAATTACCATTACATCTGGAGAGAAACACAATGAATTACCATTACATCTGGAGAGAAACACAATGAATTACCATTACATCTGGAGAGAAACACAATGAATTACCATTACATCTGGAGAGAAACACAATGAATTACCATTACATCTGGAGAGAAACACAATGAATTACCATCACATCTGGAGAGAAACACAGTGAATTACCATTACATCTGGAGAGAAACACAGTGAATTAGAAACACAGTGAATTACAATTACATCTGGAGAGAAACACAGTGAATTACCATTACATCTGGAGAGAAACACAGTGAATTACCATTACACCTGGAGAGAAACACAGTGAATTACCATTACATCTGGAGAAACACAATGAATTACCATCACATCTGGAGAAACACAATTAATTACCATTACATCTGAAGAGAAACACAATGAATTACCACTACATCTGGAGAGAAACACAATGAATTACCATTACATCTGGAGAGAAACACAATGAATTACCATTACATCTGGAGAGAAACACAGTGAATATGTTTTCCAGTCAGCTTTGTTCTGCATTAAGGACATACACATTTGCATGCTGAGAATGTTCTGGTAATATTAGGTCAAACTTACACTTAACATTTTCTAAATATTCTTGACATTTTTACATGGACCTCTAAGACAAGGTAAAATGTGTATAACAAATTCGTAAAAACTGAATTATATGGGAATTTTCTGTGTAGCCTACATGTGTGTGAATACCACAATAATATAGTTGCAGCAACCCAGAACATTCCTGTAACTTAATTAAATGTTCTGGGAACCCTTAAAGAACCTAAACCAGGTGTTATGTCAGCATTCTTACAATATTATAGGAATGTCCTGCGCAAACTAACTTAAATATTATAGGAATGTCCTGGGCAAACTAACTTAAATATTATAGGAATGTCCTTGACAAACTAACTTAAATATTATAGGAATGTCCTGGGCAAACTAACTTAAATATTATAGAAATGTCCTGGACAAACTAACTTAAATATTATAGGAATGTCCTGGGCAAACTAACTTAAATATTATAGGAATGTCCTTGACAAACTAACTTAAATATTATAGGAATGTCCTGGGCAAACTAACTTAAATATTATAGGAATGTCCTGGACAAACTAACTTAAATATTATAGGAATGTCCTGGGCAAACTAACTTAAATATTATAGGAATGTCCTGGACAAACTAACTTAAATATTATAGGAATGTCCTGGGCAAACTAACTTAAATATTATAGGAATGTCCTGGGCAAACTAACTTAAATATTATAGGAATGTCCTTGGAAAAGTAACTTAAATATTATAGGAATGTCCTGGGCAAACTAACTTAAATATTATAGGAATGTCCTTGGTAAAGTAACTTAAATATTATAGGAATGTCCTTGGCAAACTAACTTAAATATTATAGGAATGTCCTGGGCAAACTAACTTAAATATTATAGGAATGTCCTGGGCAAACTAACTTAAATATTATAGGAATGTCCTGGGCAAACTAACTTAAATATTATAGGAATGTCCTGGGCAAAGTAACTTAAACGTTGTCTGAACGTCATCACGATTGATAATATTTTGTGTTTTGAGAATCTTACCACAACCTCTTGGGAACATTTAATAAAGAACGGATTCTTGCAACATCAGGCGAATGTTTTATACAAAAAATGGTAGAATTGTCAGCGAACTAACACATGTTCTGGGAACTTTCACAGAACCAGTTTTGGTTTGCTGGGGAGTCTCCTCCCATGCTGAGTTAGTGTGTGTCTGCGTGTTTGCGTGTGTGTGTGTTTATTGTATCCAGGGAAAAAGGGATTCACCGCTCACATACCGAACAATACAGTAAATACAAAATGCAAGTTCTTCAAGCCAGAGAGAAACAGAGCAAAACTACTCAGTTTACAGCATCTGGTTGTCTTGAATAATTCACAGCATTTTCTCTGCTTTAAATGTTTTATAACTACATTGTTCATTCTATGGGAACAGGGAACTGTTGTTCAGTTCACTTTGTCTTTTCTCAACAAGAGGATCTCTTTCTCCTAACTCTATTGACCCATTGTTTGGTTGAGATGTGTCTGTGTGTGTGTGTGCAGTGTGTGTGTGTGTGTGTGTGTGTGTGTCTGTGTGTGTGTGTGTTTGAGCAGAATGTTGTTAAAGACTAGTGTTTATGTTGTTATAGACTAGTGTCTGTGTTGAATAGACTAGTGTCTGTGTTGTTATAGACTAGTGTCTGTGTTGTTATAGACTAGTGTCTGTGTTGTTATAGACTAGTGCCAATGTTGAATAGACTAGCCTCTATTTCCTATGTTGTTATAGACAAGTGTCTACTTCCAATGTTGTTAGTAGACGTTCTTAGGGCTAGGCCCTTTTTTTCTAATTTTCCACCTAAATGACATTCCCAAAGTAAACTGCTTGTTCCGCAGGCCCTGAAGACAGGATATGCATATAATTGGTACGATTGGAAAGAAAACACTTTGAAGTTTGTAGAAATGTTTAAATAATGTAGGAGAATGTAACACAATAGATATGGTAGGAGAAAATCTAAAGGAAAACCAAACATATATTTTTTCTTTGAGAGTCCATCTTCTTAGAACGGCAAAAAGAAGGTTAAACTGAAAATTAGCTACCTGGATGCAGTTCCTATGGCTTCCACAGGGTGTCAGCAGTCTATGTTCAAGGTTTCAGGCTTGTAACTTCCAAAACGAATAAGAAATAAACGTTTTGGTGCAGGGACACAGTCTTGGAAATTCGTGTTTGGGCGCGCCATGAAGACAGGACGCACCTGCTAAAATCGGTTTCCTATTGAACATACTTTACGTAAGAAATATTATAGTTTGATTACATTTTAGGGTATCTGACGAGTAAATAGAAATGTGTTTTGACTTGTTAAAACAAAGTTTAGGGCTAGATTTTCGGATTCCGTTCTCTGCATGTTGAACGAGTGGATTACTCAAATCAATGGCGCCAACAAAACTGACTTTTTGGGATATAAAGAAGGATTTTATCTAACAGAATTACACTACATGTTATAGCTGGGACCCTTTGGATGACAAATCAGAAGAAGATTTTCAAAAAGTAAGTGAATTTTTAATCGCTATTTAGGGTGGCCGGTGGCGCACAATTGGCCCAGCGTCGTCCGGGTTTGGCTGCGGGGATAGTCCGTCATTGTAAATAAGAATTTATTCTTAACTGACTTGCTTAGTTACTACCGTATCATCCTCCCTCCACTCCTAGAGGCAGAACCATCATTCCCCTGTACCGTACCATCCTCCCTCCACTCCTAGAGGCAGAACCATCATTCCCCTGTACCGTACCATCCTCCCTCCACTCCTAGAGGCAGAACCATCATTCCCCTGTACCGTACCATCCTCCCTCCACTCCTAGAGGCAGAACCATCATTCCCCTGTACCGTACCATCCTCCCTCCACTCCTAGAGGCAGAACCTCATTCCCCTGTACCGTACCATCCTCCCTCCACTCCTAGAGGCAGAACCATCATTCCCCTGTACCGTACCATCCTCCCTCCACTCCTAGAGGCAGAACCATCATTCCCCTGTACCGTACCATCCTCCCTCCACTCCTAGAGGCAGAACCATCATTCCCCTGTACCGTACCATCCTCCCTCCACTCCTAGAGGCAGAACCATCATTCCCCTGTACCGTACCGTCCTCCCTCCGCTCCTAGAGGCAGAACCATCATTCCCCTGTACCGTACCGTCCTCCCTCCGCTCCTAGAGGCAGAACCATCATTCCCCTGTACCGTACCGTCCTCCCTCCACTCCTAGAGGCAGAACCATCATTCCCCTGTACCGTACCATCCTCCCTCCACTCCTAGAGGCAGAACCATCATTCCCCTGTACCGTACCGTCCTCCCTCCACTCCTAGAGGCAGAACCATCATTCCCCTGTACCGTACCATCCTCCCTCCACTCCTAGAGGCAGAACCATCATTCCCCTGTACCGTACCATCCTCCCTCCACTCCTAGAGGCAGAACCATCATTCCCCTATACCGTACCATCCTCCCTCCACTCCTAGAGGCAGAACCATCATTCCCCTGTACCGTACCATCCTCCCTCCACTCCTAGAGGCAGAACCATCATTCCCCTATACCGTACCATCCTCCCTCCACTCCTAGAGGCAGAACCATCATTCCCCTGTACCGTACCGTCCTCCCTCCACTCCTAGAGGCAGAACCATCATTCCCCTGTACCGTACCGTCCTCCCTCCACTCCTAGAGGCAGAACCATCATTCCCCTATACCGTACCATCCTCCCTCCACTCCTAGAGGCAGAACCATCATTCCCCTGTACCGTACCATCCTCCCTCCACTCCTAGAGGCAGAACCATCATTCCCCTATACCGTACCATCCTCCCTCCACTCCTAGAGGCAGAACCATCATTCCCCTGTACCGTACCATCCTCCCTCCACTCCTAGAGGCAGAACCATCATTCCCCTGTACCGTACCATCCTCCCTCCACTCCTAGAGGCAGAACCATCATTCCCCTGTACCGTACCATCCTCCCTCCACTCCTAGAGGCAGAACCATCATTCCCCTATACCGTACCATCCTCCCTCCACTCCTAGAGGCAGAACCATCATTCCCCTGTACCGTACCGTCCTCCCTCCACTCCTAGAGGCAGAACCATCATTCCCCTGTACCGTACCGTCCTCCCTCCACTCCTAGAGGCAGAACCATCATTCCCCTATACTGTACCATCCTCCCTCCACTCCTAGAGGCAGAACCATCATTCCCCTGTACCGTACCATCCTCCCTCCACTCCTAGAGGCAGAACTATCATTCCCCTGTACCGTACCATACTCCCTCCACTCCTAGAGGCAGAACCATCATTCCCCTGTACCGTACCATCCTCCCTCCACTCCTAGAGGCAGAACCATCATTCCCCTGTACCGTACCGTCCTCCCTCCACTCCTAGAGGCAGAACCATCATTCCCCTGTACCGTACCATCCTCCCTCCACTCCTAGAGGCAGAACCATCATTCCCCTGTACCGTACCATCCTCCCTCCACTCCTAGAGGCAGAACCATCATTCCCCTGTACCGTACCATCCTCCCTCCACTCCTAGAGGCAGAACCATCATTCCCCTGTACCGTACCATCCTCCCTCCACTCCTAGAGGCAGAACCATCATTCCCCTGTACCGTACCATCCTCCCTCCACTCCTAGAGGCAGAACCATCATTCCCCTGTATCGTACCATCCTCCCTCCACTCCTAGAGGCAGAACCATCATTCCCCTGTATCGTACCGTCTTCCCTCCACTCCTAGAGGCAGAACCATCATTCCCCTGTATCGTACCATCCTCCCTCCACTCCTAGAGGCAGAACCATCATTCCCCTGTACCGTACCATCCTCCCTCCACTCCTAGAGGCAGAACCATCATTCCCCTGTATCGTACCATCCTCCCTCCACTCCTAGAGGCAGAACCATCATTCCCCTGTACCGTACCATCCTCCCTCCACTCCGTCCCTGTGACTGATTATCATTACCTTTTCTTGCAAATACCAGGCTCATTATGTTATTGTACAGCCCAAACATTAGTGTAGAGAGCATATCTCTCTCTCATGAAGGGAGAGGACGAGGAGGAGGAGGAGGAGGAGGGGGAGATGAGAGGAGGAGGAGGAGGAGAAGGAGAAGAAGAAGAAGGAGAAGGAGGAGGAGGAAAAGGAGAAGGAGGAGGAGGAAGAGGAGGAGGAGAGGAAGAGGAGAGGAGAAGAGCTATGGAGGCAGGTTTTTTCCCCTATCCTCAGCAGCCAGTGAGCCAGCCAACCCTGCCTGGCAGTGCCTGACTATTAACCACAATGAACATGGTCTTTGTTATCAGCATCTGTTCATCAGTGCTGGAGCCCCGGTCTGGAGCCCTGGTCTAATCACCCTCACACCTTCTGTTTCCAAACGAGAACACAGGCAATCAAGGGCATCATTTGGCAGCTGGCTTCAACCACTAATCTCTCTCTCTCTCTCTATTCTTCTATTCTCCTCTCCTCTTCCATCCTCTGTTCCCTACTGTCATTGAAATAAAAAACGTATTTCTCTTCCACCCCCCTCTACCATCAATCTCTCTTTTCCTTTCTCTTCTTCTCTCTTGCCAAGCCTACATGAACCTACCTGACGCATGTTTAAAAATCTATTCAAATCACATTGTATTGGTCACATACACATATTTATCAGATGTTATTGCGGGTGTAGCAAAAAAAATGGTGTTCCTAGTTCCAACAGTGCAGTAGTATCTAACAATTCACAACCTTACACACAAATCTAAACTATAGGAATGGAGTTAAGAAATATTTAAATATTAGATTGAGCAATGTCGGAGTGGCATTGACTAAAATACAGTCGAATAAAATACAGTATTTACATATGAGATGAGTAAAGCAGAATATAAACATTATTAAAGTGACTAGTGTTCCATTTTTAAAGTGTAGTGGTGCTACTATTTGAGAGCCCTTCTTTGCCTACACCCATTCAGCATCCTTCACACCCTCTTAATTCACTGTGGGGATGGTTTTCTCGGGGTGATGAGAGGTGTGGGGTTTGCGCCAGACATCGTGTTTTCCTTGATGCGGAAAAAGCTCAATTTTAGTCTCATCTGACCAGAGTACCTTCTTCCATATGTTTGGGGAGTCTCCCACATGCCTTTTGGCGAACACCAAACGTATTTGGTTATTTTTTTCTTAAGCAATTGCTTTTTTATGGCCACTCTTCCATAAAGCCCAGCTCTGTGGAGTGTACGACATAAAGTGGTCCTATGGACAGATTCTCCAATCTCAGCTGTGGAACTTAGCAGCTCCTTCAGGGTTATCTTTGGTCTCTTTGTTGCCTCTCTGATTAATGCCCTCCTTGCCTTGTCTGTGAGTTTTGGTGGGCGGCCCTCTCTTGGCAGGTTTGTTGTGGTGCCATATTCTTTCCAGTTTTTTGACAATGGATTGCAATGTTCAAAGTTTCGGAAATGTTTTTATAACTCAACCCTGATCTGTACTTCTTCACAACTTTGTCCCTGACCTGTTTGGAGAGCTCCTTGATCTTCATGGTGCCACTTGCTTGGTGGTGCCCCTTGCTTAGTGGTATTGCAGACTGTGGGGCCTTTCAGAACAGGTGTATATATACTGAGATCATGTGACAGATCATGTGACACTTAGATTGCACACAGTTGGACTTTATTTAATTAATTATGTGACTTCTGAAGGTAATTGGTTTCACCAGATCTTATTTAGGGACTTCATAGCAAAGGGGGTGAATACATATGCACGCACCACTTTTACATTTTTTATTAAAAAAAATAATAATTTAAACATGTTATTTTTGTTAATTTCACTTCAACAATTTGGCCTATTTTGTTTATGTCCATTACATGAAATCCAACTGGTTTACAGTGGTTGACAGAGATATGCTCAGGAAAGTGATATCACAACTTAAGCCTTCTACCTGCCATCTCGAGCATATCCTTACCACCTTCCTCAAAACAGTTCTTAAAATTATTAAGTGCATATCTGAAGAGGTGCAAGCTATCTTTAATCACTTCCTCTGCACAGTCACTTTCCCCACTGCACTAACACCTGCTATGATGAAACACATTCTGGGGAAAATTAGATAGATAGATAGATAGCTAGATAGATAGATATCTTTTCAGTGCATTTTCCAGACTTCCATTTTTAAGCAACATTCTGGGGAGATTGGTGTTCAAACAACTGACTTATTGTTTAAGTGCCAACTGTATTAAAAAAAAAAATCCAGTCTGTTTTTTTTGTGCCCAGCACAGCACAGAGACAGCCTTAGTTGAAGTGATAAATGATCTTAGAGCCAACACAGATGCCAAATTATTAGACACTATTAATGATTTATATATTTGGATGGCTCACAACTTTCTCCAGCTAAATCAAGCCAAAGCACAGAGAGAGAATATTTAATTCACGGGCAATAAAGACAGACCACCAGGTCTCGATTCTGAACTAAATTTCGAATGACACATTAGGAATCTGACCAAAATATATTTTTTACCACCTGAGGAACATTGCCAAGATGTGGCCGTTTTTACTCTCAGGCTTATACAGAGAGACCCATAATTCTCTCCTGTCTGGTCTACCCAAGAAAGCCGTTGGTCAACTGCAAAACATACAGAATGCTGCAGCGTGGGTACTGACCAAGACCAGACGGAGAACACACATTACACTGGTTTTAAGGTCTCAGCACTGGCTGCCTGTGAGTTTTAGAATATATTTTAAGATTATTCTATTGGTTTTCAAATCAATCCACGACTGTGCAGCCCAATACATGTTATGTACCCAGTAGGTCCCTCAGGTCCTCTGGCACTGGCCTTTTAACTATCCCAAAGCCTAGGACCAAGAGGCACGGAGGCAGACTTTAGTTATTATGCCCCCTGCCTCTGGAATAGCCTGCCAGAGAACCTGAGGGGGGCCGAAACTGTGGACATATGTAAAAGAGATTAAAACACCTTTGTAGCTTTTCTTGTCCTCAGGGTGCTCTTTATTTGTATAATTTGTGTAATTCTTTTTTTTTTAATATTATGTTTGTTTCAGCTTTAATTTTTATTGTTTTTTAATGTGTTTTTTTCCTGAAAAGCACATTGTGTTGAATGCATAACATGTGCTGTATAAATAAAACTTGACATGATTTCATACCCTCCCCTCTCCTCTCCCCCCTTCTCCCCCCCTTCTCCTGCTCCCTGTCCTTCCTGCTCCCCTCTCCTCTCCTCCCTGCTTCCCTCTCCTCCCTGATCCCCTCTCCTCTCCTCCCTGCTTCCCTCTCCTCTCCTCTCTGCTTCCCTCTCCTCCCTGCTTCCCTCTCCTCTCCTCCCTGCTTCCCTCTCCTCTCCTCCCTGCTTCCCTCTCCTCTCCTCCCTGCTTCCCTCTCCTCTCCTCCCTGCTTCCCTCTCCTCTCCTCTCCTCCCTGCTCCCCTCTCCTCTCCTCCCTGCTTCCCTCTCCTCTCCTCCCTGCTTCCCTCTCCTCTCCTCTCCTCCCTGCTTCCCTCTCCTCTCCTCTCTGCTTCCCTCTCCTCCCTGCTTCCCTCTCCTCTCCTCTCCGCTCCCCTCTCCTCTCCTCTCCTCCCTGCTTCCCTCTCCTCTCCTCCCTGCTTCCCTCCCCTCTCCTCTCCTCCCTGCTCCCCTCTCCTCTCCTCCCTGCCACCCTCTCCTCTCCTCCCTGCTTCCCTCTCCTCTCCTCTCCTCCCTGCTCCCCTCTCCTCTCCTCCCTGCTTCCCTCTCCTCTCCTCTCCTCCCTGCTTCCCTCCCCTCTCCTCCCTGCTTTCCACACCTCTCCTCCCTGCTCCCCTCTCCCCCCTGCTCCCTTCTCCCCCCTGCTCCCCTCTCCTCTCCTCCCTGCTTTCCACGCCTCTCCTGCCCGCTCCCTCTCTCCTCTCCTCCCTGCTTTCCACGCCTCTCCCCCCTGCTCCCCTCTCCCTTCTGCTCCCCCCTGCTCCCTTCTCCTCCCTGCTCCCCTCTCCTCTCCTCCCTGCTTTCCACGCCTCTCCCCCTGCTCCCCTCTCCCCCCTGCTCCCCTCTCCCCCCTGCTCCCCTCTGCTCCCTTCTCCCCCTGCTCCCCTCTCCTCTCCTCCCTGCTTTCCATGCCTCTCCCCTTGCTCCCCTCTCTCCCCTGCTCCCTTCTCTCCCCCCTGCTCCCCTCTGCTCCCCTCTCCCCCTGCTCCCTTCTCCCCCCTGCTCCCCACGCCTCTCCCCCCTGCTCCCCTCTCCCTCCTGCTCCCCTCTCCCTCCTGCTCCCTTCTCCCCCCGCTGCTCCCCTCTTCTCACGCTTGTGTGTAGAAACGGACCAAGGCGCAGCGTGAGTATCGTTCCACATCTTTATTATTAGGTGAAACTTAGCGAGACAAACAATAAACTATAAACAAACAACAAACCGTGACGACAGAGGTGCAGCAGGCACTAACTCAAAATAATCTCCCACAAACATAGGTGGGAAAAACAACTACTTAAATATGATCCCCAATTAGAGACAATGATGACCGGCTGCCTCTAATTGGGAATCATACAAAAACCCCAACATAGAAAAAAGAAACTAGAACAACAACATAGAAAAAAATAAACTAGATAAACCCCCCAGTCACGCCCTGACCTACTCTACCATAGAAAATAAGAGCTCTCTATAGTCAGGACGTGACCCCTCTCCTCCAAACTCCCCTCTCCTCTCCTCCTCTCCCTGCTCTCTTCTCCTCCCTGCTCTCCTCTCCTCCAAACTCCCCTCTCCTCTCCTCCCTGCTCTCCTACTCTCCTCTTTTCCCCTCTCCTCTCCTCCCTGCTCCCCTCTCCTTCCTCCCTCCTGCTCCCCTCTCCTTCCTGCTCCTCTCTCCTCTCCTTCCAGCTCCTATCTCCTCTCCTCCCTCCTCTCCTCTCCCTCCTGCTCCCCTCTCAATCCTGCTCCTCTCTCCTCTCCTCCCAGCTCCTATCTCCTCTCCTCCCTCCTCTCCTTCCTCCCTGGACCCCTCTCCTCCTACCGGACTAGTAAGGACGCTTCTGATGAACTTCACCAATGGAGTGGAGCTGAGACCCGGCTTTGTGGAATCTCAAAACATTTACGTTATGAAACTCCAATCTTGAACATATTTTTCTTTTCCGTAGTTGTGTGCCTTTTTTTGTTTGCTGAAATCCATACCTTTTCTATAAACATTAATTAATTAAATACCGACTAGTTGCTCATTGCTGTCACGTCCTGATCGTAGTAAGATGTCATTTTCTATAGTAGAGTAGGTCAGGGCGTGCCAGAGGGTGTTTTTGTGTTTTTCTATGTTTTCTATTTCTATGTTTAAGTTCTAGTTTTTATATTTCTATGTTGGGATTGTTTGGGGTTGATCTCTAATTGGAGGCAGCTGATCCTCGTTGCCTCTGATTAGTGATCATATTTAAGTAGGGGTTTTTTCTTCCTGGGTTTTGTGGGTAGTTGTTTTCTGTTTAGTGTATGTTCACCTGACGGAACTGTTGTCGGTCGTTTTGTTGTTTTGTTCTAGTGTCGTCATAATAAAAGTGAATTTGAGCACTATACACGCTGCACCTTGGTCCCCTTTATACGACCCGTGTTAAAATTGCTCTGAGATGGTAACTCAGAGCAATGTGCAAATGTGCCTATTAAATCAGTCGGTGGTAGTATTTGATTAATGTTGAAAAAGTATGGATTTACAGAGGACAAACATCGGAACAAGTTGAGAGACCTTGGTTGAAATCGATGTAGTCAGAGATAGATTTCTCCAAGCCGGGTCTCGGCTCCACTACATGGTGAAATTCCTCAGAAACCTCCTTCAACATGGAGTGGAGTTTATTCTGCTTCTCTCATCCCTGCTCCCCTGCTCCCATCCCTGCTCCCCTGCTCTCATCCCTGCTCCCCTGCTCTCATCCCTGAACCCCTGCTCTCATCCCTGGACCCCTGCTCTCATCCCTGGACCCCTGCTCTCATCCCTGAACCCCTGCTCTCATCCCTGGACCCCTGCTCTCATCCCTGGACCCCTGCTCTCATCCCTGGACCCCTGCTCTCATCCCTGGACCCCTACTCTCATCCCTGGACCCCTGCTCACATCCCTGCTCTCATCCCTGCTCTCATCCCTGCTCCCAGGGGCGAAAATCAGATATCAACTTTGGAGGGGACAATTACATTACATTTTCTCAAGAGCAATTCCTGAGGGGGACACCAAAAGTAGTGCTTTAACACATAGCCTACGTTGTAATATGGTAAATGTATACTGCTCAAAAAAATAAAGGGAACACTTAAACAACACATCCTAGATCTGAATGAAAGAAATAATCTTATTAAATACTTTTTTCTTTACATAGTTGAATGTGCTGACAACAAAATCACACAAAAATAATCAATGGAAATCCAATTTATCAACCCATGGAGGTCTGGATTTGGAGTCACACTCAAAATTAAAGTGGAAAACCACACTACAGGCTGATCCAACTTTGATGTAATGTCCTTAAAACAAGTCAAAATGAAGCTCAGTAGTGTGTGTGGCCTCCACGTGCCTGTATGACCTCCCTACAATGCCTGGGCATGCTCCTGATGAGGTGACAGATGGTCTCCAGAGGGATCTCCTCCCAGACCTGGACTAAAGCATCCGCCAACTCCTGGACAGTCTGTGGTGCAACGTGGCGTTGGTGGATGGAGCGAGACATGATGTCCCAGATGTGCTCAATTGGATTCAGGTCTGGGGAACGGGCGGGCCAGTCCATAGCATCAATGCCTTCCTCTTGCAGGAACTGCTGACACACTCCAGCCACATGAGGTCTAGCATTGTCTTGCATTAGGAGGAACCCAGGGCCAACCGCACCAGCATATGGTCTCACAAGGGGTCTGAGGATCTCATCTCGGTACCTAATGGCAGTCAGGCTACCTCTGGCGAGCACATGGAGGGCTGTGCGGCCCCTCAAAGAAATGCCACCCCACACCATGACTGACCCACCGCCAAACCGGTCATGCTGGAGGATGTTGCAGGCAGCAGAACGTTCTCCACGTCGTCTCCAGACTCTGTCACGTCTGTCACGTGCTCAGTGTGAACCTGCTTTCATCTGTGAAGAGCACAGGGCGCCAGTGGCGAATTTTTCAATCTTGGTGTTCTCTGGCAAATGCCAAACGTCCTGCACGGTGTTGAGCTGTAAGCACAACCCCCACCTGTGGATGTCGGGCCCTCATACCACCCTCATGGAGTCTGTTTCTGACCGTTTGAGGAGACGCATGCACATTTGTGGCCTGCTGGAGGTCATTTTGCAGGGCTTTGGCAGTGCTTCTCCTGCTCCTCCTTGCACAAAGGCGGAGGTAGCGGTCCTGCTGCTGGGTTGTTGCCCTCCTACGGCCTCCTCCATGTCTCCTGATGTACTGGCCTGTCTCCTGGGTGCGCCTCCATGCTCTGGACACTACGCTGACAGACACAGCAAAACTTCTTGTCACAGCTCGCATTGATGTGCCATCCTGGATGAGCTGCACTACCTGAGCCACTTGTGTGGGTTGTAGACTCCGTCTCATGCTACCACTAGAGTGAAAGCACCGCCAGCATTCAAAAGTGACCAAAACATCAGCCAGGAAGCATAGGAACTGAGAAGTGGTCTGTGGTCCCCACCTGCAGAACCACTCCTTTATTGGGGGTGTCTTGCTAATTGCCTATAATTTCCACCTGTTGTCTATTCCATTTGCACAACAGCATGTGAAATGTATTGTCAATCAGTGTTGCTTCCTAAGTGGACAGTTTGATTTCACAGAAGTGTGATTGACTTGGAGTTACATTGTGTTGTTTAAGTGTTCCCTTTATTTTTTTTGAGCAGTGTATATTTGGGAACCAAAGAAATAAGGTGTTTGCCCTACTCCTAACTACCGGTACCCAAATCTACACAACTAATCACAACATTACCATTGACGATAGCAAAGATTCCATCTTTGACGACGCCACATAAATGGAATAGGTACTAGCTAGCTTAATAGTTAATATTTGCGTGCTAGCTCAGCATATTCAGCTAGTGTGTGTGCGCAATTGACTGGATTAACCTCACATCAGTTACGTGCATTGAGTGCCTTTCAGACAGTAGATACGACCTCTACATTACCTAGCAAGCTAAGGAACTGGCAGTGGATCAAACCATGGTGAGGCAAAGGGTGGGGGGGTTGCAATCTTTTGAAACTTAAAAACACGCTATTAAGTGTCTATAATCAGCACAATTGCTTTCATTGCGTATTATTAATATTATTTAAATTACATAGTTATTTTTCAGTGATATATTGGGGCGGACAAATCATATTTTTCCCAGGATGGGGGGGGTCGTGTCCCCCCCGTCCCCCCCGGGACTTCCGCCCCTGCCTGCTCCCCTGCTCTCATCCCTGGACCCCTGCTCTCCTCTCATCCCTGGATCGCTCTTCTCCTCCCTGCTCTCCTCCCAGGACCCCTCCCCTCCTCCCTGGACCGCTGCTCTCCTCTCCTCCTCTCCTCTTAAATGTTCCTGTCATAAACTCTAGTGCATTAATGCGTGTTTATGTGTGTATGTTTATGTGTTTGTATATGTTTATGTGTGTTTATGTGTTTAGGTGTTTATGTGTGTGTGTTTATGTGTTTATGTGTTTATATGTTTATATGTGTGTTTATGTGTTTATGTGTTTAGGTGTTTATGTGTTCGTGTTTGTGTTCACGTGTTTATGTGTTCGTGTGTGTGTGTTTTGTGTGTGTGTATCACTTGCTCTTTCGTATTGTGGTGACGACTGGTCAGATGCTTCAGGATGACGTTCATGTCTACTAGGAAGGCAGAGGTCCTGGGTTCGAGCCTCGATGTGAGCAGCGTGAAATTCACTGTGTCCTTGCCAGCCTGAATTCTCTGGAACCATATGATATGTGTTTTCTGCCTGAGTTCCTTCCAGTGATAGCACATTTGTCGTCAAGTTATTTCTTCCTCCGTCAGCTCTGGATGAAACAACACATTGTGTATCCTTCTGTTGTCCGCAGGAAGAGAGGGAACGAGAGAGAGGAAGAGAGGCATCTGTGTTTGGGTTATTTATGTCTAAATCAGCACTCCTCATCCTCCAGACAGTAGAAGGGAGCGACAGAGAGATACACAGAGAGGGAGAGAGGGAGAGGGAGTGAGAGAGAGAGAGATACACACACACACACACACACACCCACACACACACACACACACACACAGAGGGAGAGGGAGAAAGGGAGAGTGAGAAACAGAGAGAGAGACAGATAGACAGAGACAGAGAGAGAGAGAGGGAGAGAGAGACTGGTCTGAGGCCAAACCACACGACCAACAACATTGGACACTTTATGGAACACAAAGCCTTCACTATCTCATCCTGGAATTTCCATGGCCTGAGGTCATCTGCCTTTGGCCTAAAGAGCAGGAACCTGGACTTCACCAAGGAAATCGGAAATACAGACATTGTCATCCTACAAGAAACAAGGTACAGAGGAGACGGACCCACTGGTTGTCCTTTAGGTTACAGAGATCTGGTAGTCCCATCCACCACACTACCAGGTGGGTGGTATAGAGGAGACAGACCCACTGGTTGTCCTCTAGGTTACAGAGAGCTGGTAGTCCCATCCACCAAACTACAAGGTGTGAAACAGGGAAGACACTCAGGGGGTTGCTAATTTGGTACAGAGCAGACCTAACTCACTCCGTTAAATTAATCAAAACAGGAACATTTTACATTTGGCTAGAAATTATCTTAACAGAGAAAAATGTACTACCTACTACCTATAACCCTCCAATAGAATCCCCATACTTTAATGAAGACAGCTTCTCCATCCTGGAGGGGGATGTCAATAATTTCCAGGCCCAGGGACATGTACTAGTCTGTGGCGACCTAAATGCCAGAACTGGACAAGAACCTGACACCCTCAGCACACAGGGGGACAAACACCTACCTGGAGGTGACAGCATTCCCTCCCCCATATGCCCCCCTAGACACAACTATGACAACATAACCAAAAACGGGTCAAAACTCTTTCAGCTCTGTCGCACGCTGGGTATGTACATAGTCAATGGTAGGCTTTGAGGGGACTCCTATGGTTGGTACACCTATAGCTCATCTCTTGGCAGTAGTACTGTAGACTACTTTATCACTGACCTCAACCCAGAGTCTCTCAGAGCGTTCACAGTCAGCCCACTGACACCCCTATCAGACCACAGCAAAATCACAGTCTACTTGAACAGAGCAACACTCAATCATGAGGCATCAAAGACAAAGGATCTGAATAATATTAAGAAATGCTATAGATGGAAGGAAAGTAGTGTGGAAACCTACCAAAAAACCATTAGGGAAAAACAAATTCAATCCCTTTTAGACAACACGTTCCTCTGTAATAGTGAAGGTGTAAACTTGGCAGTAGAAAATCAAAACAGTATTTTTGTAAACATATGTTTCCCAATAAAGCCCCTTTAATTTAATTTAATTGAAGAGTAGAGAGAGCAAGAGAGAGAGAGAGAGAGAGAGAGAGAGAGAGAGCAAGAGAGGGGACTAAAACAACAAACACTGAAACAATATAGGTACAAGAGGAAAAAGAGGAACAGCGTGTCACAAAACACAAAACAAAACAGCTCAATGTGACTGAAGAATAGAAACATTGGAACACACTAAACAAACAACAGCTAGAAGAGCTATTTAAATATATATATTCTGACTCAATTCTGCTTTTAAAAAAAACAAAACATTTTTACCTTTAGTTAAGGGTCTGCTATACAAACTGATGGAAAGTAGTTTTGGGGGGAAAACATATGAAATCATAAGTTCTATGTACACAAACAACACAGATTATTATTTCCTAAGGGCTGTGGCTCTTCAACATATACAGTGCCTTCAGAAAGTATTCATATCCATTAACATATTCCCCCATTTTGCTGTGTTACAACCTGAATTCAAAATGGATTAAATATACTGCTTTTCTTTCATCCCCCTTATACTATACCCCATAATGACAAAGTGAAACATGTTTTTGGACATTTTGTAAATAGAGAAATATTACATTTCCGTAAGTATTCGAGTCAATACTTTGTAGAAGCAACTTTAGCTGCGATTACAGCTTTGAGTTGTCTTGGGTATGTCTCTATCAGCTTTGCACATCTGGATTTGGGAATTTTCTCTCATTCTTCCTTGCAGATTTTATCAAGCTCTTATATAGATGGGGAGTGGCAGTGAACAGCAATCTTCAAGTCTTTCCGCATATTTTCAATGTGATTCATGTCTGGGCTTTGGCTGGGCCACTTAAGGACTTTCACATTCTTGTTCTGAAGCCATTCCAGCATTACTTTGGCTGTATCCTTGGGGTCACTGTCCGGTTGGAACATAAATCTTTGCCGCAGTCTAGGGTAGTTTGCACTCAGAAGCAGATTCTCATCAAGGATTTGCATGTATTTGGTTCCATTCATTGTTTCCTCTACGCTTACCTGCCGCTGAAAAGCTTTCCCATAGCATGATGATGCCACCAACGTGTTTCATGGTAGGGAAGGTGCTAATACGGGTGATGAGCTGTGACTGGTTTTCATTAGACATGGTGCTTTGCATTCAGGTCTCATTAGAACTGATCATCTTTTGCCTTATGCTTTCAGAGTCTTTCACATGCCTTTTCTCAAACTCCAGGCATGCAGTCATGTAGCTTTTTCTCAGGAGTGGCTTCCATCTGGCCACTCTCCAATAAAGCCCAGTTTGGTGAAGCGCTGTAGAACTTGTTACCCTTCTGGCAGGTTCTCCCATCTCAGCCAAGGAACTCTGTAGTTCTGTCAGAGGGGTCATTGGCTTCTTGGTCACCTCCTGGACCAAGGTCCTTCTTGCCCGGTGGCTCATTTTGCTTGGATGACCAGCTCAAGGCACAGTCTGGGTAATTCCATATTATTTCAATTTTCCAATGATGAGATATAATAGAGACACATATTTTCCACAAAACACACAGACCCACAAATAATTTGAAAACAAATCAAGCATTGATAAACTCCCAAATCTGTTAGGGCGAAATAACGCACCGTGCAATCACAGCAGCAGGATATGTGGCCCATTGCCATGAGAAAAGGGCAAACAGTGAAGCAAAAACATTGTAAATACCACCAATATCGATCTATCTTCCCCTACTATTAGTACTACAACTATTTACACATTCCTAAAACACTGTACAGCTGACAATATAACACTTGAAATGTCTTTGTCATTTTGAAACCTTTCTGAGTGTTCACTGTTCATCTCTAATAGTTTTATGTTTACATTTATTGTTTATTTCACCCACTTTCACCCACACACAGCACTACTAGACCCCATCACAACACAGCACTACTAGACCCCATCACAATACAGCTCTACTAGACCCCATCACAACACAGCTCTACTAGACCCCATCACAACACAGCACTGCTAGACCCCATCACAACACAGCTCTACTAGACCCCATCACAACACAGCTCAACTAGACCCCATCATAACACAGCTCTACTAGACCCCATCACAACTCTACTAGACCCATCACAACACAATACTACTAGACCCCATCACAACACAGCTCTACTAGACCCCATCACAACTCTACTAGACCCATCACAACACAATACTACTAGACCCCATCACAAGACAGCTCTACTAGACCCCATCACAACACAGCACTACTAGACCCCATCACAACACAGCTCTACCAGACACCATCACAACACAGCTCTACTAGACCCCATCACAACACAGCACTACTAGACCCCATCACAACACAGCTCTACTAGACCCCATCACAACACAGCTCTACTAGACCCCATCACAACACAGCTCTACTAGACCCCATCACAACACAGCTCTACTAGACCCCATCACAACACAGCTCTACTGGACCCCATCACAACACAGCACTACTGGACCCCATCACAACACAGCTCTACTAGACCCCATCACAACACAGCTCTACTAGACCCATCACAATACAGCACTACTAGACCCCATCACAACACAGCACTACTAGACCCCATCACAACACAGCACTACTAGACCCCATCACAACACAGCACTACTAGACCCCATCACAACACAGCACTACTAGACCCCATCACAACACAGCACTACTAGACCCCATCACAACACAGCTCTACTAGACCCCATCACAACACAGCACTACTAGACCCCATCACAACACAGCACTACTAGACCCCCATCACAACACAGCACTACTAGACCCCATCACAACACAGCACTACTAGACCCCATCACAACACAGCTCTACTGGACCCCATCACAACACAGCTCTACTGGACCCCATCACAACACAGCACTACTGGACCCCATCACAACACAGCTCTACTAGACCCCATCACAACACAGCTCTACTAGACCCCATCACAACACAGCTCTACTAGACCCCATCACAACACAGCTCTACTAGACCCCATCACAACACAGCTCTACTAGACCCCATCACAACACAGCACTACTAGACCCCATCACAACACGGCACTACTAGACCCCATCACAACACGGCACTACTAGACCCCATCACAACACGGCACTACTAGACCCCATCACAACACGGCTCTACTAGACCCCATCACAACACGGCTCTACTAGACCCCATCACAACACGGCTCTACTAGACCCCATCACAACACGGCTCTACTAGACCCCATCACAACACGGCTCTACTAGACCCCATCACAACACGGCTCTACTAGACCCCATCACAACACGGCTCTACTAGACCCCATCACAACACGGCTCTACTAGACCCCATCACAACACGGCTCTACTAGACCCCATCACAACACGGCTCTACTAGACCCCATCACAACACAGCTCTACTAGACCCCATCACAACACAGCTCTACTAGACCCCATCACAACACAGCTCTACTAGACCCCATCACAACACAGCACTACTAGACCACATCACAGCTCTACTAGACCCCATCACAACACAGCACTACTAGACCCCATCACAACACAGCACTACTAGACCCCATCACAACACAGCACTACTAGACCCCATCACAACACAGCACTACTAGACCCCATCACAACACAGCTCTACTAGACCCCATCACAACACAGCACTACTAGACCCCATCACAACACAGCTCTACTAGACCCCATCACAACACAGCACTACTAGACCCCATCATAGCTCTACTAGACCAGGCCCATCACAGCACATCACTGACCACTCTAGGTTTGGTGCAGAACATTGTCCTTCAGAGATGTGCACACCACATGATTTAGTCAACACCATGTATCTTTTTAGATCATCAGCATACGCAAAAAAGACACCTAGAAGAGAGAGATGTGTCAACAACTGCATCTAATATGCAGACGTCTGGAGTAGACAGACCCTTATATTCTCTCACACAAGGGGTTAGGAGATTTTAGTGCGTTGCATTGTACTTTTTTATGTGCAATCTTATTCCGTTCTTATTGATTTGTTTACACATATTCTTTATGTTATTGGTATTATAATAATAATAATGATATGTGTAATGATAGGTATGTATGTATTTATATATACAGTTGAAGTCGGAAGTTTACATACACCTTAGCCAAATACATTTAAGCTCAGTTTTCACAATTCCTGACATTTAATCCTAGTAAAAATTCCTTGTCTTAGGTCAGTTAGGATCACCACTTCATTTTAAGAATGTTAAATGTCAAAATAATAGTAGAGAGAATGATTTATTTCAGCTTTTATTTCTTTAATCACATTCCCAGTGGGTCATAAGTTTACATACACTCAATAAGTATTTGGTAGCATTGCCTTTAAATTGTTTAACTTAGGTCAAACGTTTTGGGTAGCCTTCCACAAGCTTCCAACAATAGGTTGGGTGAATTTTGGCCCATTCCTCCTGACAGAGCTGGTGTAACTGAGCCAAGTTTGTAGGCCTCCTTGCTCGCACACACTTTTTCAGTTCTGCCCACACATTTTCTATAGGAATGAGGTCAGGTCTTTGTGATGGCAACTCCAATACCTTGACTTTGTTGTCCTTAAGCCATTTTGAAACAACTTTGGAAGTATGCTTGGGGTCATTGTCCATTTGGAAGACCCATTTCTCACCAAGCTTTAACTTCCTGACTGATGTCTTGAGATGTTGCTTCAATATATCCACTTCATTTTCCTTCTTCATAATGCCATCTGTTTTGTGAAGTGCACCAGTCCCTCCTGCAGCAAAGCACCCCCACAACATGATGCTGCCACCCCCGTGCTTCACGGCTGGGATGGTGTGAATTGGCTTGCAAGCCTCCCCCTTTTTCCTCCAAACATTAATGATGGTCATTATGGCCAAACAGTTCTATTTTTGTTTTATCAGACCACCGGTCTGATAATACTATAGTAGGTAGTATTCACTAGTAGCCAGTATAGTAGCCAGTATAGTAGGTAGTATTCACTAGTAGCCAGTATAGTAGCCAGTATAGTAGGTAGTATTCCCTAGTAGCCAGTATAGTAGGTAGTATTCACTAGTAGCCAGTATAGTAGCCAGTATAGTAGGTAGTATTCACTAGTAGCCAGTATAGTAGGTAGTATTCACTAGTAGCCAGTATAGTAGGTAGTATTCACTAGTAGCCAGTATAGTAGCCAGTATAGTAGGTAGTATTCACTAGTAGCCAGTATAGTAGGTAGTATTCACTAGTAGCCAGTATAGTAGGTAGTATTCACTAGTAGCCAGTATAGTAGCCAGTATAGTAGGTAGTATTCACTAGTAGCCAGTATAGTAGGTAGTATTCACTAGTAGCCAGTATAGTAGGTAGTATTCACTAGTAGCCAGTATAGTAGCCAGTATAGTAGGTAGTATTCACTAGTAGCCAGTATAGTAGGTAGTATTCACTAGTAGCCAGTATAGTAGGTAGTATTCACTAGTAGCCAGTATAGTAGCCAGTATAGTAGGTAGTATTCCCTAGTAGCCAGTATAGTAGGTAGTATTCACTAGTAGCCAGTATAGTAGGTAGTATTCCCTAGTAGCCAGTATAGTAGCCAGTATAGTAGGTAGTATTCACTAGTAGCCAGTATAGTAGCCAGTATAGTAGGTAGTATTCACTAGTAGCCAGTATAGTAGGTAGTATTCACTAGTAGCCAGTATAGTAGGTAGTATTCCCTAGTAGCCAGTATAGTAGGTAGTATTCACTAGTAGCCAGTATAGTAGCTAGTATTCCCTAGTAGCCAGTATAGTAGCCAGTATAGTAGGTAGTATTCACTAGTAGGTAGTATTCCCTAGTAGCCAGTATAGTAGGTAGTATTCCCTAGTAGCCAGTATAGTAGGTAGTATTCCCTAGTAGCCAGTATAGTAGCCAGTATATCAAATCAAATTTATTTATATAGCCCTTCGTACATCAGCTGAAATCTCAAAGTGCTGTACAGAAACCCAGCCTAAAACCCCAAACAGCAAGCAATGCATGTGAAAGAAGCACGGTGGCTGGGAAAAACTCCCTAGGAAAAACTCCTGAGAAAGGCCAAAAACCTAGGAAGAAACCTAGAGAGGAACCAGGCTATGAGGGGTGGCCAGTCCTCTTCTGGCTGTGCCGGGTGGATATTATAACAGAACATGGTCAAGATGTTAAAATGTTCGTAAATGACCAGCATGGTCAAATAATAATAATCATAGTAATTGTCGAGGGTGCAACAAGCACGTCCGGTGAAACAGGTCAGGGTTCCGTAGCCGCAGGCAGAACAGTTGAAACTGGAGCAGCAGCATGGCCAGGTGGACTGGGGACAGCAAGGAGTCATCATGCCAGGTAGTCCTGAGGCATGGTCTTAGGGCTCAGGTCCTCCGAGAGAAAGAAAGAAAGAAAGAGAGAAGAGAGAATTAGAGAGAGCATATTTACATTCACACAGGACACCGGATAAGACAAGAGAATACTCCAGATGTAACAGACTGACCCTAGCCCCCCGACACATAAACTACTGCAGCATAAATACTGGAGGCTGAGACAGGAGGGATCAGAAGACACTGTGGCCCCATCCGATGATACCCCCGGACAGGGCCAAACAGGCAGGATATAACCCCACCCACTTTGCCAAAGCACAGCCCCCACACCACTAGAGGGATATCTACAACCACCAACTTACCGTCCGAAGACAAGGCCGAGTATAGCCCACAAAGATCTCCGCCACGGCACAACCCAAGGGGGGGGCGCCAACCCAGACAGGAAGACCACGTCAGTGGCTCAACCTACTCAAGTGACGCACCCCTCCCATGGACGGCATGGAAGAACACCAGTAAGTCAGTGACTCAGCCCCTGTAAAAGGGTTAGAGGCAGAGAATCCCAGTGGGAAGAGGGGAACCGACAAGGCAGAGACAGCAAGGGCGGTTCGTTGCTCCAACCTTTCCGTTCACCTTCACACTCCTGGGCCAGATTATACTTAATCATAGGACCTACTGAAGAGATAAGTCTTCAGTAAAGACTTAAAGGTTGAGACTGAGTCTGCGTCTCTCACATGGGTAGGCAGACCATTCCATAAAAATGGAGCTCTATAGGAGAAAGCCCTACCTCCAGCCGTTTGCTTAGAAATTCTAGGGACAATTAGGAGGCCTGCGTCTTGTGACCGTAGCGTACGTGTAGGTATGTACGGCAGGACCAAATCGGAAAGATAGGTAGGAGCAAGCCCATGTAATGCTTTGTAGGTTAGCAGTAAAACCTTGAAATCAGCCCTTGCCTTAACAGGAAGCCAGTGTAGGGAAGCTAGCACTGGAGTAATATGATCAAATTTTTTGGTTCTAGTCAGGATTCTAGCAGCCGTATTTAGCACTAACTGAAGTTTGTTTAGTGCTTTATCCGGGTAGCCGGAAAGTAGAGCATTGCAGTAGTCGAGCCTAGAAGTAACAAAAGCATGGATTAATTTTTCTGCGTAATTTTTGGACAGAAAGTTTCTGATTTTTGCAATGTTACGTAGATGGAAAAAAGCTGTCCTTGAAGCAGTCTTGATATGTTCTTCAAAAGAGAGATCAGGGTCCAGAGTAACGCCGAGGTCCTTCAGTTTTATTTGAGACGACTGTACAACCATCCAGATTAATTGTCAGATTCAACAGAAGATCTCTTTGTTTCTTGGGACCTAGGACAAGCATCTCTGTTTTGTCCGAGTTTAAAAGTAGAAAATTTGCAGCCATCCACTTCCTTATGTCTGAAACACAGGCTTCTAGCGAGGGCAATTTTGGGGCTTCACCATGTTTCATTGAAATGTACAGCTGTGTGTCGTCCGCATAGCAGTGAAATTTAACATTATGTTTTCGAATAACATCCCCAAGAGGTAAAATATATAGTGAAAACAATAGTGGTCCTAGAACGGAACCTTGAGGAACACCGAAATTTACAATTGATTTGTCAGAGGACGAACCATTCACAGAGACAAACTGATATCTTTCCGACAGATAAGATCTAAACCAGGCCAGAACTTGTCCATGTAGACCAATTTGGGTTTCCAATCTCTCCAAAAGAATGTGGTGATCGATGGTATCAAAAGCGGCACTAAGATCTAGGAGCACGAGGACAGATGCAGAGCCTCGGTCTGACGTCATTAAAAGGTCATTTAACACCTTCACAAGTGCAGTCTCAGTGCTATGATGGGGTCTAAAACCAGACTGAAGCGTTTCGTATACATTGTTTGTCTTCAGGAAGGCAGTGAGTTGCTGCGCAACAACTTTTTCTAACATTTTTGAGAGGAATGGAAGATTCGATATAGGCCGATAGTTTTTTATAATTTCTGGATCAAGATTCGGCTTTTTCAAGAGAGGCTTTATTACTGCCACTTTTAGTGAGCTTGGTACACATCCGGTGGATAGAGAGCCGTTTATTATGTTCAACATAGGAGGGCCAAGCACAGGAAGCAGCTCTTTCAGTAGTTTAGTTGGAATAGGGTCCAGTATGCAGCTTGAGGGTTTGGAGGCCATGATTATTTTCATCATTATGTCGAGAGATATAGTACTAAAACACTTTAGTATCTCCCTTGATCCTAGGTCCTGGCAGAGTTGTGCAGACTCAGGACAATGGAGCCCTGGAGGAATACCCAGATTTAAAGAGGAGTCCGTAATTTGCTTTCTAATGATCATGATCTTTTCCTCAAAGAAGTTCATAAATTTATTACTGCTGAAGTGAAAGCCATCCTCCATTTGCGAATGCTGCTTTTTAGTTAGCTTTGCGACAGTGTCAAAAAGAAATTTCGGATTGTTCTTATTTTCCTCAATTAAGTTGGAAAAATAGGATGATCGTGCAGCAGTGAGGGCTCTTCGATACTGCACGGTACTGTCTTTCCAAGCTAGTCGGAAGACTTCCAGTTTAGTGTGGCGCCATTTCCGTTCCAATTTTCTGGATGCTTGCTTCAGAGCTCGTGTATTTTCTGTATACCAGGGAGCTAGTTTCTTATGACAGATGTTTTTAATTTTTAGGGGTGCAACTGCATCTAGGGTATTGCGCAAGGTTAAATTGAGTTCCTCGGTTAGGTGGTTAACTGATTCTTGTCCTCTGACGTCCTTGGGTAGGCAGAGGGAGTCTGGAAGGGCATCAAGGAATCTTTGGGTTGTCTGAGAATTTATAGCACGACTTTTAATCTTCCTTGGTTGGGGTCTGAGCAGATTATTTGTTGCAATTGTAAACGCAATAAAATGGTGGTCCGATAATCCAGGATTATGAGGAAAATCATTAAGATCCACAACATTTATTCCATGGGACAAAACTAGGTCCAGAGTATGACTGTGGCAGTGAGTAGGTCCAGAGACATGTTGGACAAAACCCACTGAGTCGATGATGGCTCCGAAAGCCTTTTGGAGTGGGTCTGTGGACTTTTCCATGTGAATGTTAAAGTCACCAAAAATTAGAATATTATCTGCTATGACTACAAGATCCGATAGGAATTCAGGGAACTCAGTAAGGAACACTGCATATGGCCCAGGAGGCCTGTAAACAGTAGCTATAAAAAGTGATTGAGTAGGCTGCATAGATTTCATGACTAGAAGCTCAAAAGACGAAAACGTCATTGTTTTTTTTTTTGTAAATTGAAATTTGCTATCGTAAATGTTAGCAACACCTCCGCCTTTGCCGGATGCACGGGGGGTATGGTCACTAGTGTAACCAGGGGGTGAGGCCTCATTTAACACAGTAAATTCATCAGGCTTAAGCCATGTTTCAGTCAGGCCAATCACATCAAGATTATGATCAGTGATTAGTTCATTGACTATAACTGCCTTGGAAGTGAGGGATCTAACATTAAGTAACCCAATATTGAGATGTGAAGTATCACAATCTCTTTCAATAATGGCAGGAATGGAGGAGGTCTTTATACTAGTAAGATTACTGAAGCGAACACCGCCATTTTTAATTTTGCCCAACCTAGATCGAGGCACAGACACGGTAGTAGGTAGTATTACCTAGTAGCCAGTATAGTAGGTAGTATTCCCTAGTAGCCAGTATAGTAGGTAGTATTCCCTAGTAGCCAGTATAGTAGCCAGTATAGCAGGTAGTATTCCCTAGTAGCCAGTATAGCAGGTAGTATTCCCTAGTAGCCAGTATAGTAGGTAGTATTCCCTAGTAGCCAGTATAGTAGGTAGTATTCCCTAGTAGCCAGTATAGTAGGTAGTATTCCCTAGTAGCCAGTATAGTAGGTAGTATTCCCTAGTAGCCAGTATAGTAGGTAGTATTCCCTAGTAGCCAGTATAGTAGCCAGTATAGTAGGTAGTATTCACTAGTAGCCTGTATAGTAGGTAGTATTCCCTAGTAGCCAGTATAGTAGCCAGTATAGTAGGTAGTATTCCCTAGTAGCCAGTATAGTAGGTAGTATTCACTAGTAGTCAGTATATTAGGTAGTATAGTAGGTAGTATTCACTAGTAGCCAGTATTGTAGGTAGTATTCCCTAGTAGCCAGTATAGTAGGTAGTATTACCTAGTAGCCAGTATAGTAGGTAGTATTACCTAGTAGCCAGTATAGTAGGTAGTATTCCCTAGTAGCCAGTATAGTAGCCAGTATAGTAGGTAGTATTCCCTAGTAGCCAGTATAGTAGGTAGTATTCACTAGTAGCCAGTATAGTAGATAGTATTCCCTAGTAGCCAGTATAGTAGCCAGTATAGTAGGTAGTATTCACTAGTAGCCAGTATAGTAGCCAGTATAGTAGGTAGTATTCCCTAGTAGCCAGTATAGTAGGTAGTATTCACTAGTAGTCAGTATAGTAGCCAGTATAGTAGGTAGTATTCCCTAGTAGCCAGTATAGTAGGTAGTATTCCCTAGTAGCCAGTATAGTAGGTAGTATTACCTAGCAGCCAGTATAGTAGGTAGTATTCACTAGTAGCCAATATAGTAGGTAGTATTCCCTAGTAGCCAGTATAGTAGCCAGTATAGTAGGTAGTATTCCCTAGTAGCCAGTATAGTAGGTAGTATTACCTAGTAGCCAGTATAGTAGGTAGTATTCCCTAGTAGCCAGTATAGTAGGTAGTATTCCCTAGTAGCCAGTATAGTAGGTAGTATTCACTAGTAGCCAGTATAGTAGTTAGTATTCCCTAGTAGCCAGTATAGTAGCCAGTATAGTAGGTAGTATTCCCTAGTAGCCAGTATAGTAGGTAGTATTCACTAGTAGTCAGTATAGCAGGTAGTATTCACTAGTAGCCAGTATAGTAGGTAGTATTACCTAGTAGCCAGTATAGTAGCCAGTATAGTAGGTAGTATTCACTAGTAGCCAGTATAGTAGGTAGTATTCCCTAGTAGCCAGTATAGTAGGTAGTATTCACTAGTAGTCAGTATAGTAGCCAGTATAGTAGGTAGTATTCCCTAGTAGTCAGTATAGTAGGTAGTATTACCTATTAGCCAGTATAGCAGGTAGTACCTGGTCATGTCCTATAACACTTTTGACTATATAAAAATATTGAATTTCAGGTGGTTTCAAGTACATTGTTTAGTTTGGTTAACCACAGGTGAAAGACTGTTACCTGACCTCTCAGTTCTCCAGATACAAGAACTTTGGCTCTCTATCCAAGCCATTTATCTGCAGCGTGGGGATGTCTGCTGTAAAAGCTTTTAGTGGACTCCCACTTTGGAAATGTACAGGTGGGGAGCCTCCTGTCTTACCAGCAGCCTCCAATCACAACGCGACACATGGTTCACCAGGGGCGACAGGTAACCTAGTAACCGAAAGGATGCAAGATCGAATCCCCGAGCTGACAATGTAAAAAAAAAAAAAAATTCTGCCTCTGAACAAGGCAGTTAACCCACTGTTTCTAGGCCGTCATTGTAAATAATAAATAAAATAAATAATAAAATAAGAAATTGTTCTTAACTGACTTGCCTAGTTAAATAAAGAGACACCACCTGCACCTGGATGACTTTCAATTTGTGTTCAGTGAAGAAGACCAGCTTAACATAGAGTCTCTTCAGGTGAGAGTAGTCATAGAGACCCAGTGTTGTTCTCACTAATTAGAGAGAAGACAGAGTGACCCAGTGTTGTTCTTACTAATTAGAGAGAAGACAGAGAGACACAGTGGTGTTCTCACTAATTAGAGAGAAGACAGAGTGACCCAGTGTTGTTCTCACTAATTAGAGAGAAGACAGAGTGACCCAGTGTTGTTCTTACTAATTAGAGAGAAGACAGAGAGACACAGTGGTGTTCTCACTAATTAGAGAGAAGACAGAGTGACCCAGTGTTGTTCTCACTAATTAGAGAGAAGACAGAGTGACCCAGTGTTGTTCTCACTAATTAGAGAGAAGACAGAGTGACCCAGTGGTGTTCTCACTAATTAGAGAGAAGACAGAGTGACCCAGTGGTGTTCTCACTAATTAGAGAGAAGACAGAGTGACCCAGTGTTGTTCTCACTAATTAGAGAGAAGACAGAGTGACCCAGTGGTGTTCTCACTAATTAGAGAGAAGACAGAGTGACCCAGTGGTGTTCTCACTAATTAGAGAGAAGACAGTGAGACCCAGTGGTGTTCTCACTAATTAGAGAGAAGACAGAGTGACCCAGTGGTGTTCTCACTAATTAGAGAGAAGACAGAGTGACCCAGTGGTGTTCTCACTAATTAGAGAGAAGACAGAGTGACCCAGTGGTGTTCTCACTAATTAGAGAGAAGACAGAGTGACACAGTGGTGTTCTCACTAATTAGAGAGAAGACAGAGTGACCCAGTGGTGTTCTCACTAATTAGAGAGAAGACAGAGAGACCCAGTGGTGTTCTCACTAATTAGAGAGAAGACAGAGTGACCCAGTGGTGTTCTCACTAATTAGAGAGAAGACAGTGAGACCCAGTGGTGTTCTCACTAATTAGAGAGAAGACAGAGTGACACAGTGGTGTTCTCACTAATTAGAGAGAAGACAGAGTGACCCAGTGGTGTTCTCACTAATTAGAGAGAAGACAGAGTGACCCAGTGGTGTTCTCACTAATTAGAGAGAAGACAGAGTGACCCAGTGGTGTTCTCACTAATTAGAGAGAAGACAGAGTGACCCAGTGGTGTTCTCACTAATTAGAGAGAAGACAGAGTGACCCAGTGGTGTTCTCACTAATTAGAGAGAAGACAGAGTGACACAGTGGTGTTCTCACTAATTAGAGAGAAGACTGTCACTGTAAATAAAACCTCTATAACATTCTGTGTTTGGAGTATTAGCAGTGTTGTTTATTATCAGTAAATAGACTACAGGGTTTTAGACTATGTGGATGGTCACAGTAAATAAAGGAAAGATGCATTGCATTAGTAGCTCATTGCTCATTGGCCCATTTCTTCACAAGAGGCCACACTGGTCTTTTTTGAGAAGACAAGCCACAACCCAGACGCAGTTGTTGCTTCCCATCAGTGAGATGAGGATCTCTGACTGAACAGCTTGTTCAGTTTAATTCTTCCAATTAATCTCTAAATGTGGATTCTAAGATGGGCTAAATCTTGATGGACCTGTGCTGCTGGCATTTTGGCTCTGTTTAGACAGAAAGGGTGGACGGTAAGACCTTGCCTGGCACATAGTCACACAGTCACCCCTTGTCTGCCATCACTGCCATGTCTTCAGTGAGCAAGACAAACAGTCCGGATTGTTTGAATAGCTCTTTGTCGCTGTTGGGGCCAGCATTTCAATTCTGACAGATAAGTAACTGCTCTATGTGGGACCGTCCCAAGCTTTCCTTTCAAGGTGCAGTGGGACTTGTAATGAGAGTACATGTCACTGTGTAGAGGGAGACAGGCTGGCTGGCTGGCATCTCAACTCGGCACAGTCAATGATGACTAGGGTGTCTGGATACTGACTGAACTCCTACGGCAACACAGCCTTGACATCTTCCGAAGACATCCATATAGAGACAGACCCCAGCAGAATGTAAAGGTAGTTGACCCATGTGACAACGATGCTGCTTACTGTCGAGTGATGGATGCTAAATCGGTCAGCGAGGTCAATCTCAGTTGACCCCAAGGACAAGTACATGAGGAAGAAGAACAGCTCATCCAGAATGTCTCTGTAGGACAAATGCACAAATCACCTAACAGATATTGACAGTAGGCCGTAGCTTTTAGCTAAAAGGGAAAAGTAACGTCGGTAAGACAATACAGTTAATGAGAAACGGGAGAACGTGCTGAGTAGTTACATGGAATCCTCCTTATTCCTCAGCTTGGATCTCCTTGCTCATGTGACACGGACAATATTGGCATTTGACGGTTCGATGAGAGACCAAAAGGCAATCAGATGGTCATATGAGGTGAATCTACATGGGAAGAAACATTGATAGGGGTTATTTAACATTAAATGTAGTATCGTAAATCTAAGACAGAAGTGCTGGTAGCTAGGGAAAATGGTGTCAGAAAGCAAACAGTGTGAAGTTGATGATGTTAGGACAGGGCTAGGGTTTAATCACCTTGTGAAGGCCTGGATCTGATCCCACAAATCACTGCAGCCCAAAAAAATGACTTCTCACAGTCAACTCCTCTACTTTGTTCTGTAGGTCCTCAATCTCTCTCTGCATCTCTTCCCTCTCAATCAAAACCAGGTCAACTGCAGCGTGCCTAGGCACGACACAGTAGTCGTCCGTCTCCTCATTCTCCCATCCATCTTCAACATGCTAACTCCTACTAACATACTTCCTCTACACATCCAGTCCTTGGTTTCTCTCTTCATTCCCAAACACTTTCTCTTGCTTGGACATGGTAGTTATTCCACTGGAATAGCAAATGTACTACTCCCTTCTTCAGACGTCGAAGCCCACTACAAGATTCAATGAAATCATGTGGTTAAAAAGTGTCTACCACACACCTTGGAGTGACTTGTGACGGTGAAGTTTTCCCTGCGAATATTGATGAGACATTTTTCTCTGTAGCTCAGTATCACTGGGAAATGAGTGAAAACTCAATCAGGAGTATTTCGCTGAGGAGGTACACAATGGAACAGAGAAATATTCTATGGAACTGACCTCTCGCCTCATAAACTTTATTTTGGTCTTCTTCATTTCCTAACTTTCAATATTCCGCACTAACTAATAATTAACGTTAGTGCTAACATTAGCTAGGTACTGGTAGCTAACGTTTGCTAGCTAAAGAGACAAAAAAAGACACACAACACAATAATGGAATTACAAAAATCACTAACTGAACAGATAAACACAATTTTCAACAAGAATAATAAAAAAAAGGTATAGAAATATGATTTTGTTAATATACTGAGATAATGATAAAACGAACGACTTTGAGGCAAGTATGGCTACTATCAGGGTGACAGGACGCGATTGGGACAGGAAGCTATGTATCGGGTAGGAAGTTGAGGGGAACTGGGCGTTGCTATGTTGTGCCTAAGGTCTATTGGGTTGAGGTCGGGTGATTGTGGAGGCCAGGTTATCTGATACAGCACCATCACTCTCCTTCTTGGTCAAATACAGCTTACACAGCCTGGAGGTGTGTTGGGTTATTGTCCTGTTGAAAAACAAATGATTGTCCCACTAAGCGCAAACCAGATGGGATGGAGTATCACTGTAAAATGCTCTGCTAGTCATGCTGGTTAAGTGTGCCTTGAATTCTAAATAAATCACAGACAATATCACCAGCAAAGCACCCCCACACCATCACACCTCTTCCTCCATGCTTCACAGTGGGAACCACACATGCAGAGATCATCTGTTCATCTACTCTGTGTCTCACAAAGACACAGCGGTTAGAACCAAAAATGGCACATTTGGACTCAATAGACCATATGTCAGATTTCCACCGGTCTAATGTCCATCGCTCGTGTTTCTTGGCCCAAGCAAGTCTCTTCTTCTTGGTGTCCTTTAGTAGTGGTTTCTTTGCAGCAATACGACCATGAAGGCCTGATTCATGCAGTCTCCTCTGAACAGTTGATGTTGAGAAGTTTGTCAATCCACCAAGTGTAAAATATTGGCCTGTTCTATTGACTTCCAATGAAGGCATTAGATTACATCTGGCATAAAGGACTTTTCCTCAAATTCATCCAAAGTGGAATTACAGGAAGAACCTATGACATCATTAAATCAGTGTGTGTGTGTGTGTGTGTGTGTGTTGGAGTGTCAGTGAAGTGTATGTGTGTGGTTAGAGTCCAGTGAGTGTATGTACTGTACTGTACATCAAACCTGTGCAAGACAGTCAGTGCAAATAATTATAATAAATAGTTATAAAATAAGGGGGGGTCAATGTAAATAGTCCAGGTAGTCATTTGATTACCTGTTCAGGAGCCTTATGGAGGTAGAAGCTGTTTAGGGTCCTGTTGGATCCAGACTTGGTGCATCAGTACCGCTTGCCATGCGGTACCAGAGAGAACAGTCTATGACTTGGGTGGCTGGGGTCTTTGAACATTTACATGGCTTTCCTCTGACACCGCCTGGTATAGAGGTTCTGGATGGCAGGGAGCTTGACCCCAGTGATGTACTGGGCCGTTCGCACTACCCTCTGTAGTGCCTTGCGGTCTGATACCATGCAGTTACCATACCAGGCGGTGATGCAGCCGGTCAAGATGCTCTAGGCGGTGCAGCTGGATAACTTTTTGAGGATCTGAGGTACCATGTCAAATCTTTTCAGCCTCCTGATGTGGGAAGAGGCATTGTCGTGATGTCTTCACAACTGTCTTGGTGTGTTTGGACCGTGTTAGTTTGTTGGTGATGTGGACACCAAGGAACTTGAAGCTCTCGACCAGCTCCACAACAGCCCCGTCGATGAGAATGGGCGCGTGCTCGGTCCTCCTTTTCCTGTAGTCCACAATCATCTCCTTTGTCTTGCTCACATTGAAGGGAGAGGTTGCTGTCCTGGCACCACACTGCCAGGTCTCTGACCTCCTCCCTATAGGCTGTCTCCTCGTTGTTGGTGATCAGGTCTACCACCAGGTCTCTGACCTCCTCCCTATAGGCTGTCTCCTCGTTGTTGGTGATCAGGTCTACCACCAGGTCTCTGACCTCCTCCCTATAGGCTGTCTCATCGTTGTCGGTGATCAGGCCTACCATCGTCATGCCAACTTAATGACGTGTGTTAACTGATGTAATACTTCTGATTGCTCTTTCTCTCCAGTCTGCCTGTTCATAATATGCAAAATGATCATCACAAAACACAACGCATTTTCATGTTAAACTTTCTTTATAAAATCAAATAGGTTGCCCTAATGAATAGTTATTGTCCGTTTTTATGAATATGAAAAAAAAATTAGCCATATCACTCTCCCTTTAGATTCTAAAATCAGATAAACTCAAATAAAATAGTTGTATTTTGCTCTGTGTACAAACGTTAGCATCAGTGGTATTAAGGTAGTAAATTGTTTTGTCACCTTAATATTCTCCTGTTTTCAGCCCCATTGCGCTGTCAGAGACAAAGCATGCGCCTGACGTTACCTGCAACAATGGTCTCACGGTTCTCAAGATACACATTTCACCATTGATGCCTGCAGAGGACAGGTCATCAATTTGATTGTTTAAAAGTAATTCTACCTCACCTTGACTGACTCATCTTTTTCATTTCTTGACTTAAAACTGCCGTTCATTCCTCTAGCAATCTCTCACTCCATCTCTCTGTCTCTAACTGACTCCATCTCTCTGTCTCTCTCACTCCATCTCTCTGTCTCTCTCACTCCATCTCTCTGTCTCTCTCACTCCATCGCGCTGTCTCTCAAGGGCTTTACTGGCATGGGAAACATGTGTTAACATTGCCAAAGCAAGTGAGGTAGATCATATACAAAAGTGAAATAATCAATAAAAATGAACAGTAAACATTACACTCACAGAAGTTCCAAAAGAATAAAGACATTACAAATGTCATATTATCTATATATATACAGTGTTGTAACGATGTACAAATGGTTCATGTACAAAAGGGAACATAATTAAGCATAAATATGGGTTGTATTTACAATGGTCTTTGTTCTTCACTGGTTGCCCTTTTCTTGTGGCAACAGGTCACAAATCTTGCTGCTGTGATGGAACACTGTGGTATTTCACCCAGTAGATATGGGAGTTTATCAAAATTGGGATTGTTTTCTAATTCTTTGTGGATATGTGTAATCTGAGGGAAATATATGTCTCTAATATGGTCATACATTTGGGCACGAGGTTAGGAAGTGCAGCTCAGTTTCCACCTCATTTTGTGGGCAGTGTTGCACATAGCCTGTCTTCTCTTGAGAGCCATGTCTCCCTACGGCGGCCTTTCTCAATAGCAAGGCTCTGCTCACTAGGTCTGTACATAGTCAAAGCTTTCCTTCAATTTTGGTCAGTCACAGTGGTCAGGTATTCTGCCACTATGTATTCTCTGTCTACCTAACCACATCTCTATCTCTAACTCATCTCTCTCTCTCTGTCTCTCTCACTCCATCTCTCTATCTCTCTGTCTCTCTCACACTCTCTCTGTCTCTCTCACTCCATCTCTATCTCTAACTCACACTATCTCTATCTCACTCCATCTCTCTGTGTCTCTCACACTCTCTCTGTCTCTCTCACTCCATCTCTATCTCTAACTCACACTATCTCTATCTCACTCCATCTCTCTGTGTCTCTCACACTCTCTCTGTCTCTCTCACTCCATCTCTATCTCTAACTCACACTATCTCTATCTCACTCCATCTCTCTGTGTCTCTCACACTCTCTCTGTCTCTCTCACTCCATCTCTATCTCTAACTCACACTATCTCTATCTCACTCCATCTCTCTGTGTCTCTCACACTCTCTCTGTCTCTCTCACTCCATCTCTATCTCTAACTCACACTATCTCTATCTCACTCCATCTCTCTGTGTCTCTCACACTCTCTCTGTCTCTCTCACTCCATCTCTATCTCTCTAACTCACACTATCTCTCTGTCTCTCTCTCTATCTCTAACTCACACTATCTCTCTGTCTCTCTCTCCATCTCTCTGTCTCTATCTCTAACTCACACTATCTCTCTGTCTCTCTCTCCATCTCTCTGTCTCTATCTCTAACTCACACTATCTCTCTGTCTCTCTCTCCATCTCTCTGTCTCTATCTCTAACTCACACTATCTCTCTGTCTCTCTCTCTCTCTCTCTGTCTCTATCTCTAACTCACACTATCTCTCTGTCTCTCTCTCTCTCTCTCTGTCTCTATCTCTAACTCACACTATCTCTCTGTCTCTCTCTCCATCTCTCTGTCTCTATCTCTAACTCACACTATCTCTCTGTCTCTCTCTCCATCTCTCTGTCTCTATCTCTAACTCACACTATCTCTCTGTCTCTCTCTCTCTCTCTCTGTCTCTATCTCTAACTCACACTATCTCTCTGTCTCTCTCTCTCTCTCTCTGTCTCTATCTCTAACTCACACTATCTCTCTGTCTCTCTCTCCATCTCTCTGTCTCTATCTCTAACTCACACTATCTCTCTGTCTCTCTCTCTCTCTCTCTGTCTCTATCTCTAACTCACACTATCTCTCTGTCTCTCTCTCCATCTCTCTGTCTCTATCTCTAACTCACACTATCTCTCTGTCTCTCTCTCTCTCTCTCTCTCTGTCTCTATCTCTAACTCACACTATCTCTCTGTCTCTCTCTCTCTCTCTCTGTCTCTATCTCTAACTCACACTATCTCTCTGTCTCTCTCTCCATCTCTCACCCCATTACATCATCGCATATGTATTCACTATGCATGGCTTGTGAGAGAATTATGTTTTCTACATTTCAAATGTTTCCAATGTCTTTCTTCCATCTCTCCCATAATTGACAATTGTATGTGTCTGTATGTAATGACTCTGAGTCACCCATCAACAGCTCTACCAGACATCAGCCTGCCTGGAAACATTTACACATATTGACACACAGATTGATCCATAGATTGAGCAAATCACCTCTGTTCACCTGGAATTCCCCTGTGTATTAGGATGTGTAATCTCTCTCTCTCTCTCTCTCTCGAGCCAAATATCACTTTAGTTTGCTCAGTTTTTTTTATGATTCATGATTTGGTTGGGTCTAATTGTGTTGCTGTCCTTGGGCTCTGTGGGGTCTGTTTGCGAACAGAGCCCCAGGACCAGCATGCTTAGGGCACTCTTCTCCAGGTTCATCTCTCTGTAGGTGATGGCTTTGTAATGTAAAGTTTGGAAATCGCGGCATCTGACCATAAGGCACTACAGAGGTTAGTGCGTACGGCCCAGTACATCATTGGGGCTAAGCATCCTGGCATCCAGGACCTATATACTAGGCGGTGTCAGAGGAAGGCCCAAAAAATTGTCAAAGACTCCAGTCACCCAAGTCATAGACTGTTCTCTCTGCTACCGCACGGCAAGCGGTACCGGAGCACCAAGTCCAGAACCAAAAGGCTCCTTACAGCTTTTACTCCCAAGACATAAGACTGCTGAAGAATTAATCAAATGTCCACCCAGACTATTTGTTTTTACATTGCTGCTACTCGCTGTTTATTATCTATGCATGGTCACTTTACCTTGACTAACCTGTACCCCTGTATATAGCCTCGTTATTGTTATGTCATTTTCTTGTTACTTTTAGATTTTGTAAAAAAAAAAATCCTTTAGTTTATTTAGTAAATATTATCTTAACTCTATTTCTTGAACTGCATTGTTGGTTAAGGGCTTGTAAGCAAGTCTACACCTGTTGTATTCGGCGCATGTGAAAAAAAAAACATTTGATTTGATTTTGGTTTGATGTATAGATTTGAGCTTTTCATGTAATTCTTGTTGGGTTATTGGGTAATATTACGGATTTTGGGTGTTTTAATTACTTTTTTTTTTAAATTTCTAATTGATTAGGTTGTATATTTTTTCATGGAATATTTTGTATAGATGATCAAAATATGTTTTCCAAATTCCTTCATCTAATCCATGTGGCTTTGTCATGATTAAATTGTTCCACATGTCCCAGAACTGAAGTTGGTCGATCGCGTTTTCAATTTCATCAAGTGTCTTATTGGTATAATAAAATGTATTGTGTTTCAGCTGTTTATGTTTTACATTTTACTTTGGTGTTAGGTGTTTTCACATTGTTTTACATTCATTGTGAAATCATTTTTCAGAATTTTTTTTTTTTTTGATTTTGCATTTCTTTGGTTTTCTTCAGATCTGAGAAAACCAAAGGCCATATTGACCTTCTTTATTGTTTTGGTATTGTGAGTTATTGAAGACCTGAAAATAATTCTTCATTAGGTGTGCTTGCTGGAAGGCAACTCCAGATTTATCTCCTAGTGTTATTATTAATAATATTATGTTATGCTATGCTACTAGCCTAGCTAGTAGCTGTGTAGCGTAGCCTAACCTACATGAGCTATATATGTATATCATGTGTGCTCACTCTAACAATTTAACACAAAACCAACTTCCAAATGTCCGGATGGCTTGATATTATTTTATATATTGCATTTCTACTTTTTTGTTTAACTACACTGAACAAAAACATGAATGCAACATGTAATGTGTTGGTCCAATTTTCAGGAGCTGAAATAAAAAGATCCCAGAAATGTTCTTTACAAACAAAAAGCTTATTTCCCTCAAATTTGTTGACATCCATGTTAGTGAGCATTTCGGATAATCCATCCACCTGACAGGTGTGGCATGTCAACAAGCGGATTAAACAGCATAATCATTACACAGGTGCACCTTGTCCTGGGGACAACGAAAGACCACTATAAAATGTGCAGTTTTGTCACACAACACAATGCCACAGATGTCTCAAGTTTTGAGGGAGTGTGCAATTGACATGCTGACTGCAGGAATATCCACCAGATCTATTACCAGAGAATGTAATGATAATTTTCTCTACCATAAGCCGCCTCCAACGTAGTTTGAGAGTATTTGGCAGTACTTCTGACCGGCCTCACATCTGCAGACCACGTGTGTGGCATTGTGTAGGTGAGCGGTTTGCTGATGTCAACATTATGAACAGACTGCACCATGGTGGTGGTGAGGTTATGGTATGGGCAGGTATAAGGTACAGACAACGAACACAATTGAATTTTATCGATGGCAATTTGAATGCACAGAGATTCCGTGATGAGATCCTGAGGTCCATTGTCGTGCCATTCATCCACCGCCATCACCTCATGTTTCAGCATGATAATGTACGGCCCCATGTTGCAAGGATCTGTACACAATTCCTCCATATCCTGCATACTCACCAAACATGTCACCCATTGATGATTTTTGGGATGCTCTGGATCGACGTGTACGACAACGTGTCCCAGACGCCGCCAATATTCAGCAACTTCGCCCAGCCGTTGAAGAGGAGTGGGACACCACTCCACAGGCCACAATCAACAGCCTGATCACCTCTGTGGAGATGAGTCATGTTGCACGAGGTAAATGGTGGTCACCCCAGATACTGACTGGTTTTCTGATCCACGCTCCTACCTTTTTACAAAGGTCTCGTGTGGCTCAGTTGGTAGCGCATGGTGTTTGCAACGCAAAGGTTGTGGGTTCAATTCCCACAGGGGACCAGTACGACAATTAAAAAAAAAAAAAAAATGTATGAAATGTATGCATTAACTACTGTAATTCGCTCTGGATAAGAGTGTCTGCTAAATGACTAAAATGTAAAAAAAAAAGTATCTGTGACCAACAGCTTTGTATATGTAGTGTGATTATAATATACTGCTCAAAAAAACAAAGGGAACACTAAAATAACACATCCTAGATCTGAATGAAAGAAATAATCTTATTAAATACTTTTTTCTTTACATAGTTGAATGTGCTGACAACAAAATCACACAAAAATAATCAATGGAAATCCAATTTATCAACCCATGGAGGTCTGGATTTGGAGTCAAACTCAAAATTAAAGTGGAAAACCACACTACAGGCTGATCCAACTTTGATGTAATGTCCTTAAAACAAGTCAAAATGAGGCTCAGTAGTGTGTGTGGCCTCCACGTGCCTGTATGACCTCCCTACAACGCCTGGGCATGCTCCTGATGAGGTGGCGGATGGTCTCCTGAGGGTTCTCCTCCCAGACCTGGACTAAAGCATACGCCAACTCCTGGACAGTCTGTGGTGCAACGTGGCGTTGGTGGATGGAGCGAGACATGATGTCCCAGATGTGCTCAATTGGATTCAGGTCTGGGAAACGGGCGGGCCAGTCCATAGCATCAATGCCTTCCTCTTTCAGGAACTGCTGACACACTCCAGCCACATGAGGTCTAGCATTGTCTTGCATTAGGAGGAACCCAGGGCCAACCGCACCAGCATATGGTCTCACATGGGATCTGAGGATCTCATCTCGGGACCTAATGGCAGTCAGGCTACCTCTGGCAAGCACATGGAGGGCTGTGCGGCCCCCCAAAGAAATGCCACCCCACACCATGACTGACCCACCGCCAAACCAGTCATACTGGAGGATGTTGCAGGCAGCAGAACGTTCTCCACGGCGTCTCCAGACTCTGTCACGTCTGTCACGTGCTCAGTGTGAACCTGCTTTCATCTGTGAAGAGCACAGGGCGCCAATGGCGAATTTGCCAATCTTGGTGTTCTCTGGCAAATGCCAAACGTCCTGCACGGTGTTGGGCTGTAAGCACAACCCCCACCTGTGGACGTCGGGCCCTCATACCACCCTCATGGAGTCTGTTTCTGACCGTTTGAGCAGACACATGCACATTTGTGGCCTGCTGGAGGTCATTTTGCAGGGCTCTGGCAGTGCTCCTCCTGCTCCTCCTTGCACAAAGGCGGAGGTAGCGGTCCTGCTGCTGGGTTGTTGCCCTCATACGGCCTCCTCCACGTCTCCTGATGTACTGGCCTGTCTCCTGGTAGTGCCTCCACGCTCTGGACACTACGCTGACAGACACAGCAAACCTTCTTGCCACAGCTCGCATTGATGTGCCATCCTGGATGAGCTGCACTACCTGAGCCGCTTGTGTGGGTAGTAGACTCTGTCTCATGCTACCACTAGAGTGAAAGCACCGGCAGCATTCAAAAGTGACCAAAACATCAGCCAGGAAGCAAGAACTGAGAAGTGGTCTGTGTTCTCCACCTGCAGAACCACTCCTTTTTTGGGGGTGTCTTGCTAATTGCCTATAATTTCCACCTGTTGTCTATTCCATTTGCACAACAGCATGTATTGTCAATCAGTGTTGCTTCCTAAGTGGACAGTTTGATTTCACAGAAGTGTGATTGACTTGGAGTTACATTGTGTTGTTTAAGTGTTCCCTTTATTTTTTTGAGCAGTGTATATATATACACACACTACCTGTCCCTAGATTATAGTATTAGTGCCTAATAAATGTATTTCAATTGACTGATTTCCTCATATGAAATTTAACTCAGTAAAAATCTTTGAAATTGTTGCATTTATATGTATATAGCAATATGTAAACGACCTCCCAACACATTTCAAAAGCCAAAAATAAATGTTCCATAGACTTGAATGGTAAATAACGTAATAATAATGTAATATCTCCTCTGTCACCATTTAACATTATTCCTCTGTTGAGGTACTAGATTGATGTCGTGTGTAATTTGTATAATTAAAAAACTATCGTTACATCTGAACTCTGTTAAGATTAATACTGATTTTCACAACCATTAATGGATTATAACAAGCTAGCAAGCACACCATATTTTTTTTCAGTAAATTACTTTTCAAGTTGAATTTAATGTTTCTCTGCATTATTCTCTCTCTCTCTCACTCTCCTTTTCTCTCTCTCTCTTGCTCCCGCTCTTCTCCCTCTCTCCGCTTTCTCCCCATCTCTTTCTCTCTCCCTCCCTCTCTATCGTTCACTCCCACTCCCCCTCCTCTCTCTCTTGCTCCCTCTCTTCTCCCTCTCTATTGTTCACTCCCCCTCCTCTCTCCCTCTCTTCTCCCTCTCTCCGCTTTCTCCCCATCTCTTTGTCTCTCTCTCTCCCTCCCTCTCTATCGTTCACTCCCCCTCCCTCTCTCATTTACTCATCCACAGGTTGAGACACCTCTGTGTCACCTGGAACTTCCTTTTGTATTAGGATATGAACAGACATTATCCATCTTCTTCTCTCTCTGTAATGAATTGAACATTTATAATAAATGACTTGCCTTTGTGATGAGATGCCAAAGTAGTGGTCAGACTTTCTAACACAACTCTCTCTCTCTCTCTCTCTCTCTATCTCTCTCAATTCAATTTATTGGCATGACGTAACAATGTACATATTGCCAAAACTTATTCTGGATATTTACAATATAAAAATAAATAAATTGAGAATCAAAATTGTCAACGGGAGAACAGAAAACAACAATAACCAAGGGTCAAAATAACCATACATTCAACAATAACAATAAGCATACAGTAGAGTACATGTGCAGGTTGATTGGTCTGTCAGACACTGTTCCTCAACTTATGACAGGCAGCAATGTAATGCGCTGCCAACCCCCAGCTCTCTGCGTCCTCCCCCAACAGGATGGGTAGCCTATCCTCATCAGAGAGGTCTTTGAAACCTTGAATAAGGGTTTCAAATTTGGGGAAATGACACTCTAATTGTTTTATATTTTTGACATTTTGTCAGGAAATGCAGCTCCGTCTCAGGTTCTGCTGTGGTGCAGTGGTTGCACAGCCTTTCCTCTACAGGGAGCCAGGTTTTCCTGTGTCTTCCCTTCTCAATAGCAAGGCTGCGCTCACTGAGCCTGTACTTTGTCAAAGTTTTTCTAAGGTTTTGATCAGTAATCATGGTCAAATATTTAGCCACGGTGTACTGTCGATTTAGGGCCAGATAGCACTGCATTTTGCTTTGTGTTTGTGCTTGTGTTTCCCAATAAGCAATGTAGTTTTGTTTTGACTGTGTTGTAATTTGGTTTATTCTGATTGATTGGATGTTCTGGTCCTGAGGCTTCAGTGTGTTAGTAGAACAGGTTTGTGAACTCAGCCCCAGGACCAGCTGGATGAGGGTCCTGAGGCTTCAGTGTGTTAGCAGAACAGGTTAGTGAACTCAGCCCCAGGACCAGTTGGATGAGGGTCCTGAGGCTTCAGTGTGTTAGTAGAACAGGTTAGTGAACTCAGCCCCAGGACCAGCTGGATGAGGGGACTCTTTTCTTTGCTCAGCTCTTGGCATTGCAGGGCTTGGTAATGATATGAGAGGGGGTCACTGTATTTTAGATGTTTCCAAAACTTAATTGCTCTTTTTGAGTTTTTATTATTTGTGGATATTGGCCTAATTCTCTCCTACATGCTTTGTTTGTAGTTTTCCTCTGGACATGTAGGAGAATCTTACAGAACTCTGCATGTAGGGCTTCAATGGGGTGTTTGTCCCATTTGATTGTTTTGCAAGTGGACCCCACACCTCGCTGCCATAAAGTGCAATTGGTTCAATGACAATTGGTTCAATTCGCGCTCTCTCTCTCTCTCTCTCTCTCTCTCTCTCTCTCTCTCTCTCTCTCTCTCTCTCTCTCCTCCGTTAAACATGTAAACAGTGAGGTTCTAACCAGCTTCCGTCCCAGCAGTCACAATGGGGTTCAGGGAACACTTAAACCAGAAGGACACAGCTCTATGTCCCAAATGGCACCATATTCCCTGTAAAGTGTGGTTGTGATACAGTAGCAGCCAGCAGTGACTGGTAATGCAGAAGCTCAGAGCTCCAAGACAGGGACACCACTACCTAACAGCAAGCTAACAGCAGGCCATCAGCACGCACACTGAAACAGTGAAAGAGTAGGACCACCTGAAAGAAGAGGAACCGATTGGCTACAACACCAACCCCAAACAGACTACATGATTGCTTTGTTAGATTCTCAAAATGAAAAGCAGTAAGTGTTTCTGTTCAGGGAAATGTCTGAATTTTTCCATTAGTTTATCGTCAAGTTGGCCCGCACCTGAAACAAGTGGAAAGAACAACACTCTCCTAGTCTTACCCCTGGTGCATATACTGCTGAGGACCACATGTTCTGCAGTGTTATGTAGCGTAGCCTAACCTACATGATCTGCAGTGAGTAGCTGTATAGCGTAGCCTAACCTACATGATCTGCAGTGAGTAGCTGTATAGCGTAGCCTAGCCTACATGATCTGCAGTGAGTAGCTGTATAGCGTAGCCTAGCCTACATGATCTGCAGTGTTATGTAGCGTAGCCTAGCCTACATGATCTGCAGTGAGTAGCTGTATAGCGTAGCCTAACCTACATGATCTGCAGTGTTATGTAGCGTAGCCTAACCTACATGATCTGCAGTGAGTAGCTGTGTAGCGTAGCCTAGCCTACATGATCTGCAGTGAGTAGCTGTATAGCGTAGCCTAACCTACATGATCTGCAGTGAGTAGCTGTATAGCGTAGCCTAGCCTACATGATCTGCAGTGAGTAGCTGTATAGCATAGCCTAACCTACATGATCTGCAGTGAGTAGCTGTATAGCATAGCCTAGCCTACATGATCTGCAGTGAGTAGCTGTATAGCGTAGCCTAGCCTACATGATCTGCAGTGTTATGTAGCGTAGCCTAACCTACATGATCTGCAGTGGTATGTAGCGTAGCCTCCTCCTACCCTCTCCTGGAGATCACCCTCATAGACCTGCTACAAAGAGAAGTGTAATGCTGCAGTGTCGACTTTAACATACTTCCCTGCTCACTCTCAGTGGGACCACAGACCATCTAAGTGAAGCCTTCTCAGCAGGTGGACTTTGAGCATGATCCAGGACTAGAGGCAGGCTGGGAGGCCAGCCAGGGAGGGCCGGGGATTGGCTGCCCCTGGTCCGACCTGGGGTTGACCCGCACTAAAGCACACAGGCCAGTTCCACACCATCACCTCTCTACTCTACCCCGGCTAAAACAACAACACCGCACTCTGGGAGGGGGTGTGGGGAGGTGTTGGTGTGTGTGTGTGTGTGTGTGTGTGTGTGTGTGTGAGTGTGTGTGTGTGAGAGAGAGACAGTAAATCTCAGTAAGACAGAATAGTAGTATTCCAATAAAGGTCCAGTTCCCAGGACCACAAATACAAAAATTCCATCTAGACACCGTTGCCCTAGAGCAACGGTGATCACGTCAACATTGTACTTTTCAAAATCTTAACTAGCAATCATCATCATATATCAAGTAGACAATCTACTGGCAAATCCTTTTAAATCCTTGTCATATGAAGATAAATAATGATAGCCAGGTGTAGCAGTGGTAAGGTGTTGGGACTCTGCTGTTGGGACTCTGCTGTTGAGACAGCTTTATGTCCTAAAAGTTTGTGGGCACCGTTTGTCTTCCGTCCTGCTAGTTAACTTTCAATTGCTGGAAAATACACGGGACGAACTGAAAAGTACGTTTATCCTACCAATGAGACAGTAAAAATGTAAATATCTTACGTCTCACCGAGTCGTGGCTAAACGACGACATTAAGAACATACAGCTGGTGTGTTATACAGGATTGAACAGCAGTCTCTCGTAAGACAAGGGGTGGGGGCATTTATGTAAACAACACCTGGTCCACGATATCTAAGAAAGGCCCTCCTAGTGGTCAGGGACTTTAATGCAGGGAAACTTAAATCAGCTTTACCTCATTTCTATCAGCATGTTAAAGAGAGAAAACAATTATAGATCATCTTTACTCCACACACAGAGAAACGTACAAAGCTCTACCTCGCCAACCATTTGGCAAGTCTGACCATAATTCTATCCTCCTGATTCCTGCTTACAAGCAAAAAAAAGGAAGTGACTCGGTCTATAAAAAAAGTGGTTAGATGAAGCAGATGCTAAACTACAGTGTTTTACTAGCACAGACTGGAATATGTTTTCAGGATTATTCTGATGGCATTGAAGAGTACACCACATCAGTCACTGGCTTTATCAATAAGTGCATCGATGACATTGTCCCACAGTGACTGTACGTACATACCCCAACCAGAAGCCATGGATTACAGGCAACATCCGCACTGAGCTAAAGGGTAGAGCTGCAGCTTTCAAGGAGTGGGACTCTAACCTGGAAGCTTATAAGAAATCCCGCTATGCCCTCCGACAAACCACCAAACAGTCAAAGCGACAATACAGGACTAAGATCAAATCGTACTACACCAGCTTCAACGCTCGTTGGATGTGGCAGCGCTTGCAAACTATTACAGACTACAAAGGGAAGCACAGCCGAGAGCTGCCCAGTGACGCAAGCCTACCAGATGAGCTAAATAACTTCTATACTCGCTTTGAGGCAAGTAACACTGAAACATGCATGAGAGCATCAGTTGTTCCGGGCGGCTGTGTGATCACGCTCTCCGCAGCCGATGTGACTAAGACCTTTAAACAGGTTAACATTCACAAGGCTGCAGGGCCAGATGGATTACCAGGATGTGTACTCCGAGCATGCGCTGACCAACTGGCAAGTGTCTTCACTGACATTTTCAACCTCTCCCTGTCTGAGTCTGTAATATCAACATGTTTCAAGCAGACCACCATAGTCCCTGTGCCCAAGAACACTAAGGTAACCTGCCTAAATGAAATGCTTAGAAAGGCTGGTCATGGCTCACATAAATACCATTATCTCAGAAACACTAGACCCACTCCAATTTGCATACCACTCCAACAGATCCACAGGTGATGCAATCTCTATTGCACTCCACACTGCCCTTTCACACCTGGACAAAAGGAACACCTACGTGAGAATGCTACTCATTTGACTACATACAGCTCAGCGTTCAACACCAAAGTGTCCTCAAAGCTCATAAACACCTCCCTCTGCAAATGGATCCTGGACTTCCTGACAGGCCACCCCCAGGGGGTAAGGGTAGGTAACAACACAATCTCCATCCTGATCCTCATCACGGGGTCCCACAGGGGTGAGTGCTCAGTCCCCTCCTGTACTCGCTGTTCACTCATGATTGCACAGCCAGGCACGACTCCAACACCATCATTACGTTTGCTGATGACACAACAGTGGTAGGCCTGATCACTGACAACAAAGAGACAGCCTATAGGGAGGAGGTCAGAGACCTTACCGTGTGATGCCAGGACAACAACCTCTATATTCTATATTCCAGATTCTATATTCCATATTCTATATTCCACATTCTACATTATATATTCTACATTCTATATTCTACATTCTACATTCAACATTTTATATTCTACATTCTACGTTCTATATTCTACATTTTACATTCTTTATTCTATATTCTATATTCTACATTCTATATTCTACATTTTATATTATATATTCTATTTCCTACATTCTATATTCTACATTCTATATTCTACGTTCTATGTTCTATATTCTACATGCTACACTTTACATTCTATATTCTACTATCATCATTCTACATTCTATATTCTACATTCCGGTTCTACATCCTCTGTGATTTATTGCACCTTCTATATTATCAGTCCTTGGGCTTCAGCCCCTGTCCATCACGTTAGATTGTGATAATAACATCAACCACACATATAAAATCCTCCACGGTCATCAAAGTCTAGATGAATCTATAGTGTATGTTTGACAGCACGGTGGACTACAATCCCATTAAATGATGGATGTACGGACCCAACCCTTCTCGGATCTGAACCACAGTCCTCTCCACTCCTCTATGAGTGTCACTCAACAGACATATCAGACATATGACATGTTGTAGACACACCACACTAGACACACAGTTTTAAATCAGTGTGTGTATGTGTGTGTGTGTGTGCATGCGTTTGAATCGTATGTGTTTCTTTGTGTGTGTGTCTGCATCCGTGTGTGCGTGCGTTGCATATTATGGTGCTGTGAATGGCCACCTGCTGATGAGCCCCACCCACTGTGGATGATTGATGTTCAAAACTTGACCCTGTATTCTGGGCGTGGGTGTAGTGGGAAGGAGAGGGGGGATGCTGGGATTGAAAAACATCCTGGTGGAATGATGACTGTGTGACTGTTTCAGGCTGTTCCGAGGAGAACCAGACCCTGTCTTTCAAACACACGCACACACACACACACACACACACACACACACACACACACACACACACACACACACACACACACACACACACACACACACACACACACACACACACACACACATTGCCCTGGTATCAAAAGAACACACACACACACACGCACACACACACACACACACACACACACACACACACACACACACACACACACACACACACACACACACACACACACACACACACACACACAGCCCTGGTATCAAAGGAACACACAGCACACTAGGGGTGTTCGGAACACTCTGACAAAAACGAGTATCGTAAAGGCTATGGAAAATGTTCTGAATATGATCACGACACAAGTATTTTTTTGTAATTATCCATCATTGGAAAAAAGTAATTTTTCAACTGCCAGCACACATCTCTATTTTACTCAGCGCTGTGTGCTCCAAACTATAGTTTTTCTTTTCTGTCTGGAAAGAAAACGCGAGGGATATTGGTTGAGACTGCTGTAACTTGGATTAAAACAAGCCGTTCTCCCTCTGCTCTCATTTCACCCAGACAGACACACGTGGCTGTTTCACTCACTCACAGTCACTCGTCTCTTCACTCAGTCACTCGTCTCTTCACTCAGTCACTCGTCTCTTCACTCAGTCACTCGTCTCTTCACTCAGTCACTCGTCTCTTCACTTATAGTCACTCGTCTCTTCACTCAGTCACTCGTCTCTTCACTTACAGTCACTCGTCTCTTCAGTCAGTCACTCGTCTCTTCAGTCAGTCACTCGCCTCTTCACTCAGTCACTCGTCTCTTCACTCAGTCACTCGTCTCTTCACTCAGTCACTCGTCTCTTCACTCAGTCACTCGTCTCTTCACTCAGTCACTCGTCTCTTCACTCAGTCACTCGCCTCTTCACTCAGTCACTCGTCTCTTCACTCAGTCACTCGTCTCTTCACTCAGTCACTCGCCTCTTCACTCAGTCACTCGTCTCTTCACTCAGTCACTCGTCTCTTCACTCAGTCACTCGTCTCTTCACTCAGTCACTCGTCTCTTCACTCAGTCACTCGCCTCTTCACTCAGTCACTCGTCTCTTCACTCAGTCACTCGTCTCTTCACTCAGTCACTCGTCTCTTCACTCAGTCACTCGTCTCTTCACTCAGTCACTCGCCTCTTCACTCAGTCACTCGTCTCTTCACTCAGTCACTTGTCTCAGGGCACAAGTCTCCCCTTCTCCAAACATCACGTACGAATCAAAATCCTGAGCTAGTCATTGTTGTTCAATCAAGTTATTTCCCGTCTACTTGGCTGAGGCCATATGGTTGTTTGGTCTGTCTACTTGGCTGAGGCAGTATGGTTGTTTGGTCTGTCTACTTGGCTGAGGCAGTATGGTTGTTTGGTCTGTCTACTTGGCTGAGGCCGTATGGTTGTTTGGTTTGTCTACTTGGCTGAGGCAGTATGGTTGTTTGGTCTGTCTACTTGGCTGAGGCAGTATGGTTGTTTGGTCTGTCTACTTGGCTGAGGCAGTATGGTTGTTTGGTCTGTCTACTTGGCTGAGGCAGTATGGTTGTTTGGTCTGTCTACTTGGCAGAGGCCATATGGTTGTTTGGTCTGTCTACTTGGCTGAGGCCATATGGTTGTTTTGGTCTGTCTGTGTTGTTCAGTAGGCCTACTTTGTCCGTCCGTATAATGATTCCATTGTTGATGACGCCTCCTGTTATGTCGTGGTTCCAAGCCCATGCTTGCTTTCTTTGTCTTACCGAGCCAAAGATCATTAGAAAATGTATTGACAAATGTAGTTCCTTTATTTTGATGGTACAAAAGTCGTGGCAACGTTTTGCTCCTCTCTTAAAATGAAACAATATATGGGGCAAACTAATGATCTTTATCTACATCAGGGTCTGGAATAAAAGACAGCAGTAGCCAACCGTGTAAAGTATTAGTCTACTTAGTAAACCTAATTCCATGATAATTCAATAGGATTAAGGAAGTAAATTGTGGGCGTTTTCATCTGATGGGTCGTTTAACCTCTTACATCTACACGTTCAATATCCAATGATGGGCGGGCGCGAAATACAAACTCCTCTAAAATCCGAAAACTTCAATTTTTCAAACATATGACTATTTTACAGCTATTTAAAGACAAGACTCTCGTTAATCTAACCACACTGTCCGATTTCAAAAAGGCTTTACAGCGAAAGCAAAACATTAGATTATGTCAGCAGAGTACCCAGCCGGAAATAATCAGACACCCATTTTTCAAGCTAGCATATCATGTCACATAAACCCAAACCATAGCTAAATGCAGCACTAACCTTTTATGATCTTCATCAGATGACACACCTAGGACATTATGTTATACAATACATGCATGTCTGTTCAATCAAGTTCATATTTATATCAAAAACCAGCTTTTTACATTAGCATGTGACGTTCAGAACTAGCATTCCCACCGAACACTTCCGGTGATTTTACTAAATTACTCACGATAAACGTTCACAAAAAGCATAACAATTATTTTAAGAATTATAGATACAGAACTCCTCTATGCACTCGATATGTCCGATTTTAAAATAGCTTTTCGGATGAAGCACATTTTGCAATAATCTAAGTACATAGCCCAGCCATCACGGGCTAGCTATTTAGACACCCAACCAGTTTAGCCTTCACCAAAACACATTTCCTATAAGAAAAATGTTCTTACCTTGCTTGTTCTTCGTCAGAATGCAGTCCCAGGACTTCTACGTCAATAACAAATGTAGGTTTGGTCCCAAATAATCCATCGTTATGTTCCATCAAGACGTTTTGTTCGTGCGTTCTAGACACTATCCCAACGCTAAATCTCGGCCACGAGCATGACGCAGAATGTGACAAAAAATTTCTAAATATTCCATTATCGTACTTCGAAGCATGTCAACCTCTGTTTAAAACCAATTTTTATGCAATTTATCTCGTAGAAAAGCGATACTATTCCGACCGGGAATCTGCCTGTCTGTAAACTGAGGGAAAAACCGAAAGCCGGGGGCGGGGCGGGTCGCAAGCGTAAGGCTTAGTCCACTGAGTGACCACTTAGGTTTTGCTCTCCTTTGTTTCAGCCAGGGCTTTGAATTACGTCATTCCTGTTTTTCCCGGGCTCTGAGACTCCATTGGAGACGTGGGAAGTGTCACGTAACAGCAGAGATCCTTAGTTTTTGGAAGAGATGTCAAACAAAGAAAATAAAAGGTCTGACAGGGTACTTCCTGAACAGAAGCATCTCAGGTTTTTGCCTGCCATAGGAGTTCTGTTATACTCACAGACACCATTCAAACAGTTTCAGAAACTGTGGAGTGTTTTCTCTCCAAAGCTAATAATTATATGCATATTCTAGTTTCTGGGCAGGACTAATAATCAGATTAAATCGGGTACGTTTTTTATCCAGCCGTGAAAATACTGCCCCCTAGCCATAAGAGGTTAACAATGTGTGTGAATGAGTGACGGAACTTAACGATGCACTCTGAGCGTTAAACAGTTTATTAAATTGAACAGGGGCAGGCAAAAAAGGCGGGTCAACAGCAAGCAGAGGTCAGTAATCCAGAAAGGAGGAAGCAAAGATACAGGACGGCAGGCAGGATCAGGGTCAACACCGGGAAGACTAGGAAACAGGAACAATCGAGAGACAGGAGCAGTGGGAAACCGCTGGTAGGCTTGACGAAACAAAATGAACTGGCAACAGACTAACAGAGAACACAGGTATAAATACACAGGGGATAATGGGGAAAATGGGAGACATCCGGAGAGGGGTGGAGACAATCACAAAGACAGGTTAAACAGATTAATGTTTGACAGACAGAGCAGTAATGAAGGAACATAACAACATATTCTGAGAGATAGGGTATGAATGCACACTTCAGTTACAAGCTTTACTGACATATAAAGTGCACTTACAGGTTTTCTGATCAAGAGTAAATCCAATTACAATTATCAAGTCTGATAAAATGGATATGATCACAAAGACGAGTATGACAAGATCGGCACACCCCTAATACACACGCACACAAGGCTCTGGTATCAATATAAGCAGCTGAAATAATTTTAAAACAACAACAATCGGCTTACGCTGGGCGTGTACTGGTGTTGGTCGTAGACGAGGGGTGCTGCCCAGACCACTGTGCTACGGCATTTTACGTCACTTAGAATACTGACAGGTACTTGATAGTATGATGTATGTTGGTTTGCAGAGCCTTCTCCAATGCAGAACCCTAACCTTAACCACCAGGAATGAATGCCTAAACTGAGTTGTTTCTGAGTTGTTTCTGAGTTGTTTCTGTTTGTAACGACGCAGAGTTAACCCTGTAACCATGCAGAATTATCCCTGTAGCCATGCAGAATTATCCCTGTAGCCATGCAGAGTTAACCCTGTAACCATGCAGAAATAACCCTGTAGCCATGCAGAATTAAACCTGTAACCATGCAGAATTAACCCTGTAACCATGCAGAATTAACCCTGTAAACATGCAGAATTAACCCTGTAACCATGCAGAATTAACCCTGTAACCACGCAGAATTAACCCTGTAACCACGCAGAATTAACCCTGTAACCATGCAGAATTAATGGTGAGATGGTGAGATGGCTAGATGGCTAGATGGTGAGATGGCTAGATGGTGAGATGGCTAGATGGCGAGATCGCTAGATGGTGAGATGGCGAGATGGCTAGATGGTGAGATGGCTAGATGGTGAGATGGTGAGATGGCTAGATGGTGAGATGGTGAGATGTTGAGATGGCTAGATGGTGAGATGTTGAGATGGCTAGATGGTGAGATGGTGAGATGGTGAGATGGTCAACGACTATGACTTCAGGGTTTCGTAGCTAGTCGATAGAGGGGTCGGTATAGAGGAGTGAAGACATCTCTAATTCACTCTCAATAGACTTAAATTAACACCAGCTGCCCCCTTGTTTCATTCTCTGTTATGATGGATACAGCTGTGTGTTTCCCCAATGTAGAGAGATGCTTGTCCCCCTGTGCCTCTGGTCCTGTGAGAATACAGTAGGGATCAAATCAAATGTATTTATAAAGCCCTTCTTACATCAGCAGATATCTCAAAGTGCTGTACAGAGACCCAGCCTAAAACCCCAAACAGCAAGCAATGCAGGTGTAGAAGCACGGTGGCTAGGAAAAACTCCCTAGAAAGGCCAAAACCTAGGAAGAAACCTAGAGAGGAACCAGGCTATGAGGGGTGGCCAGTCCTCTTCTGGCTGTGCCGGGTGGAGATTATAACAGCACATGGCCAAGATGTTCAAATGTTCATAAATGACCAGCAGGGTCAGATAACAATAATCACAGTAGTTGTTGAGGGTTTAACAAGTCAGTAACACAAGAGTAAGTGTCAGTTGGCTTTTTCATAGGCGATCTTTGAGAGTATCTCTACCGCTCCTGCTGTCTCTAGAGAGTTGAAAACAGCAGGTCTGGGACAGGTAGCACGTCCGGTGAACAGGCTCAGGGTTCCAGCAGGTCTGGGACAGCAGGTCTGGGACAGGTAGCACGTCCGGTGAACAGGCTCAGGGTTCCAGCAGGTCTGGGACAGCAGGTCTGGGACAGGTAGCACGTCCGGTGAACAGGTATGGATACTGATGATACTGCCTGTTCCACGGTTGGGGTCAATTCAGGATGTAGACAGAAATTACTATTCAATAATTGTAAAAAGGGCTTCTGAGTAAACAAAAAAGGGAGAAAAAAATGTTTATTTTCAAAAGTCTATCCAACAATAATGTTATTTTCAATGCTCTTCCTGAATTGATAGACATAAATTTGAATTGAGCCCCAACCCTGACCTGTTCCCTGCTGGGCCTGACCACAACACTCTACAAAACCCTCTACAGGACAACTGGAACTGAATGTGGAGCACCAGTCAGTAGGTCACAGGAGCACAGTCCTCTGTATCCTAAGACCAGGCAGACACCAATGTATGACTACTGTACAAACTGTGTGTGAAACAACTCTGTCCTGTCAATACATCAGTCCAGTCCATGCAGTAGTCAATACATCAGTCCAGTCCATGCAGTAGTCCAGTATATACAGTAGTCAATATATCAGTCCAGTCCACACAGTAGTCCAGTCCATACAGTAGTCCAGTCCATACAGTACTCCAGCACATACAGTAGTCCATACAGTAGTCCAGTCCATACAGTAGTCCAGTCCATACAGTAGTCCATGCAGTAGTCCAGTCCATACAGTAATCAATACATCAGCCCAGTCCATACATAAGTTCAGTCCATACAGTAGTCCAGTCCATAGAGTAGTCCAGTCCATACATCAGTCCAGTTCATACAGCAGTCCAGTCCATACAGTAGTCCAGTCCATACAGTAGTCCAGTCCATACAGTAGGCCAGTCCATACAGTAGTCAATAAATCAGTCCAGTCCATACATCAGTCCAGTCCATACAGTAGTCCAGTCCATACAGTAGTCCAGTCCATACAGTAGTCCATACATCAGTCCAGTCCATACATCAGTCCAGTCCATACAGTAGCCCAGTCCATACAGCAGTCCATACAGTACTCCAGTCCATACAGTAGTCCATACAGTACTCCAGTCCATACAGTAGTCCAGTCCATACAGTAGTCCAGTCCATACATCAATCCAGTCCATACAGTAGTCCAGTCCATACAGTAGTCCAGTCCATACAGTAGTCCAGTCCATACAGTAGTCCATACATCAGTCCAGTCCATACAGTAATCAATACATCAGTCCAGTCCATACATCCGTCCAGTCCATACAGTAGTCCAGTCCATACAGTGGTCCATATATCAGTCCAGTCCATACATCAGTCCAGTCCATACAGTAGCCCAGTCCATACAGCAGTCCATACAGTAGTCCATACAGTAGTCCAGTCCATACAGTAGTCCAGTCCATACTGTAGTCAATACATCAGTCCAGTCCATACAGTAGTCAATACATCAGTCCAGTCCATACATTAGTCCAGTCCATACAGTAATCAATACATCAGTCCAGTCCATACATCAGTCCAGTCCATACAGTAGTCCAGTCCATGCAGTGGTCCATATATCAGTCCAGTCCATACATCAGTCCAGTCCATACAGTAGGCCAGTCCATACAGCAGTCCATACAGTAGTCCATACAGTAGTTCAGTCCATACAGTAGTTCAGTCCATACAGTAGTCAATACATCAGTCCAGTCCATACAGTAGTCCAGACCATACATCAGTCCAGTCCATACAGTAGTTCAGTCCATACAGTAGTCAATACATCAGTCCAGTCCATACAGTAGTCCAGTCCATACATTAGTCCAGTCCATACAGTAGTCCAGTCCATGCAGTCGTCTAGTCCATACATCAGTCCAGTCCATACAGTAGTCCAGTCCATGCAGTAGTCCAGTCCATACAGTAGTCCAGTCCATACAGTAGTCCAGTCCCTACAGTTGTCCATACAGTAGTCCAGTCCATACAGTAGGCCAGTCCATACAGTACTCCAGTCCATATATCAGTCCAGTCCATACAGTAGGCCAGTCCATACAGTACTCCAGTCCATATATCAGTCCAGTCCATACAGTAGTTCAGTCCATACAGTAGTCCAAACAGTCGTTCAGTCCATACATTAGTCCAGTCCATACAGTAGTCCAGTCCATGCAGTCGTCTAGTCCATACATCAGTCCAGTCCATACAGTAGTCCAGTCCATGCAGTAGTCCAGTCCATACAGTAGTCCAGTCCATACAGTAGTCCAGTCCATACAGTAGTCCATACATCAGTCCAGTCCATACAGTAGTCCAGTCCATACAGTAGTCCAGTCCATACAGTACTCCAGTCCATATATCAGTCCAGTCCATACAGTAGTCCAGTCCCTACAGTTGTCCATACAGTAGTCCAGTCCATACAGTAGGCCAGTCCATACAGTACTCCAGTCCATATATCAGTCCAGTCCATACAGTAGGCCAGTCCATACAGTACTCCAGTCCATATATCAGTCCAGTCCATACAGTACTCCAGTCCATGCAGTAGGCCAGTCCATACAGTAGTCCAGTCTATACAGTAGTCCAGTCTATATATCAGTCCAATCCATATATCAGTCCAGTCCATACAGTAGTCCAGTCCATACAGTAGTCCAGTCCATACAGAAGTCCAGTCCATGCAGTAGGCCAGTCGATGCAGTAGGCCAGTCCATACAGTAGGCCAGTCCATACAGTAGACCAGTCCATACAGTAGTCCAGTCCATACAGTAGGCCAGACCATACAGCAGTCCAGTCCATACAGTAGTCCAGTCCCTACAGTTGTCCATACAGTAGGCCAGGCCATACAGTAGGCCAGTCCATACAGTAGGCCAGTCCATACAGTAGTCCAGTCCATACAGTAGGCCAAATCCATACAGCAGTCCAGTCCATACAGTAGTCCAGTCACTACAGTTGTCCATACAGCAGTCCAGTCCACACAGTAGTCCAGTCCCTACAGTTGTCCATACAGTAGTCCAGTCCATACAGTAGTCCAGTCCCTACAGTTGTCCATACAGCAGTCCAATCCATACAGTATTCCAGTCCCTACAGTTGTCCATACAGTAGTCCAGTCCATACAGTACTCCAGTCCATACAGTAGTCCAGTCCATATATCAGTCCAGTCCATACAGTAGTCCAGTCCATACAGTAGGCCAGTCCATACAGTTCTCCAGTCCATACATCAGTCCAGTCCATACAGTAGTCCAGTCCATACAGTAGGCCAGTCCATACAGTTCTACAGGCCATACATCAGTCCAGTCCATACATCAGTCCAGTCCATACAGTACTCCAGTCCATACATCAGTCCAGTCCATACAGTAGTCCAGTCCATACAGTAGGCCAGTCCATACAGTACTCCAGTCCATACATCAGTCCAGTCCATACATCAGTCCAGTCCATACAGTACTCCAGTCCATACATCAGTCCAGTCCATACAGTAGTCCAGTCCATACAGTACTCCAGTCCATACAGTATTCCAGTCCATACAGTACTCCAGTCCATACATCAGTCCAGTCCATACAGTACTCCAGTCCATATATCAGTCCAGTCCATACATCAGCCCAGTCCATACAGTACTCCAGTCCATACAGTAGTCCAGTCCATACATCAGTCCAGTCTATACAGTACTCCAGTCCATACAGTAGTCCAGTCCATATATCAGTCCAGTCCATACAGTAGTCCAGTCCATACAGCAGTCCAGTCCATATATCAGTCCAGTCCATACAGTACTCCAGTCCATACAGTAGTCCAGTCCATACATCAGTGCAGTCCATACAGTACTCCAGTCCATATATCAGTCCAGTCCATACAGTAGTCCAGTCCATACAGTAGTCCAGTCCATACAGTTGTCCAGTCTATACAGTAGTCCAGTCCATATATCAGTCCAGTCCATACAGTAGTCCAGTCCATACAGTAGTCCAGTCCATACAGTAGTCCAGTCTATACAGTAGTCCAGTCCATACAGTAGTCCAGTCTACACAGTAGTCCAGTCCATACAGTAGTCCAGTCTATACAGTAGTCCAGTCCATACAGTAGTCCAGTCCATACAGTAGTCCAGTCTATACAGTAGTCCAGTCCATACAGTAGGACAGTCCATACAGTAGTCCAGTCTATACAGTAGTCCAGTCAATACAGTAGTCCAGTCCATACAGTAGTCCAGTCCATACATCAGTCCAGTCCATATAGCAGTCCAGTCCATACAGTAGTCCAGTCCATACAGTAGTCCAGTCTATACAGTAGTCCAGTCCATACAGTAGTCCAGTCTATACAGTAGTCTAGTCCATACAGTAGTCCAGTCCCTACAGTAGTCCAGTCCATACATCAGTCCAGTCCATACAGTAGGCCAGTCCATACATCAGTCCAGTCCATACAGTAGTCCAGTCCATACAGTAGTCCAGTCCATACAGTAGTCCAGTCCATACATCAGTCCAGTCCATACAGCAGTCCAGTCCATATATCAGTCCAGTCCATACAGTAGTCCAGTCCATACAGCAGTCCAGTCCATACAGTACTCCAGTCCATACAGCAGTCCAGTCCATACAGTACTCCAGTCCATACAGTAGTCCAGTCCATACAGTAGTCCAGTCCATACAGTAGTCCAGTCTATACAGTAGTCCAGTCCATATATCAGTCCAGTCCATACAGTTGTCCAGTCCATACAGTACTCCAGTCCATATATCAGTCCAGTCCATACAGTAGTCCAGTCCATACAGTAGTCCAGTCCATACAGTAGTCCAGTCCATACAGTACTCCAGTCCATACAGCAGTCCAGTCCATACAGTACTCCAGTCCATACAGTAGTCCAGTCCATACAGTAGTCCAGTCCATACAGTAGTCCAGTCCATACAGTAGTCCAGGTTTATATACAGAGGAAGGGGCGAGAGAAAGCTGTCACTCTGTTAAATCGGGAACATTCACTGTATGAAGCTGTTCACAGCTTCCTGCCAGGATTTCCCATGTTTCCCTGTTCTACAGTATAGCCTGGGTTAACATGTTTCCCTGTTCTACAGTATAGCCTGGTTTAACATGTTTCCCTGTTCTACAGTATAGCCTGGTTTAACATGTTTCCCTCTACTACAGTATAGCCTGGTTTAACATGTTTCCTCTACTACAGTATAGCCTGGTTTAACATGTTTCCCTCTACTACAGTATAGCCTGGTTTAACATGTTTCCCTCTACTACAGTATAGCCTGGTTTAACATGTTTCCCTCTACTACAGTATAGCCTGGTTTAACATGTTTCCCTCTACTAGGTTATAGCCTGGTTTAACATGTTTCCTCTACTACGTTATTTAGCCTGGTTTAACATGTTTCCCTCTACTACAGTATAGCCTGGTTTAACATGTTTCCCTCTACTACAGTATAGCCTGGTTTAACATGTTTCCCTCTACTACAGTATAGCCTGGTTTAACATGTTTCCCTCTACTACAGTAGAGCCTGGTTTAACATGTTTCCTCTACTACAGTATAGCCTGGTTTAACATGTTTCCCTCTACTACAGTATAGCCTGGTTTAACATGTTTCCCTCTACTACAGTAGAGCCTGGTTTAACATGTTTCCTCTACTACAGTATAGCCTGGTTTAACATGTTTCCTCTACTACAGTATAGCCTGGTTTAACATGTTTCCCTCTGCTACAGTATAGCCTGGTTTAACATGTTTCCCTCTACTACAGTATAGCCTGGTTTAACATGTTTCCTCTACTACAGTATAGCCTGGGTTAACATGTTTCCCTCTACTACAGTATAGCCTGGTTTAACATGTTTCCCTCTACTACAGTATAGCCTGGTTTAACATGTTTCCTCTACTACAGTATAGCCTGGGTTAACATGTTTCCCTGTTCTACAGTATAGCCTGGTTTAACATGTTTCCCTCTACTACAGTATAGCCTGGTTTAACATGTTTCCTCTACTACAGTATAGCCTGGTTTAACATGTTTCCCTCTACTACGTTATTTAGCCTGGTTTAACATGTTTCCCTCTACTACAGTATAGCCTGGTTTAACATGTTTCCCTCTACTACAATATAGCCTGGTTTAACATGTTTCCCTCTACTACAGTATAGCCTGGTTTAACATGTTTCCTCTATATAGCCTGGTTTAACATGTTTCCCTCTACTACAGTATAGCCTGGTTTAACATGTTTCCTCTACTACAGTATAGCCTGGGTTAACATGTTTCCCTGTTCTACAGTATAGCCTGGTTTAACATGTTTCCCTGTTCTACAGTATAGCCTGGTTTAACATGTTTCCCTCTACTACAGTATAGCCTGGTTTAACATGTTTCCTCTACTACAGTATAGCCTGGTTTAACATGTTTCCCTCTACTACGTCATTTAGCCTGGTTTAACATGTTTCCCTCTACTACAGTATAGCCTGGTTTAACATTTTTCCCTCTACTACAGTATAGCCTGGTTTAACATGTTTCCCTCTACTACAGTATAGCCTGGTTTAACATTTTTCCTCTACTACAGTATAGCCTGGTTTAACATGTTTCCCTCTACTACAGTAGAGCCTGGTTTAACATGTTTCCTCTACTACAGTATAGCCTGGTTTAACATGTTTCCTCTACTACAGTATAGCCTGGTTTAACATGTTTCCCTCTGCTACAGTATAGCCTGGTTTAACATGTTTCCCTCTACTACAGTATAGCCTGGTTTAACATGTTTCCCTCTACTACAGTATAGCCTGGTTTAACATGTTTCCTCTACTACAGTATAGCCTGGTTTAACATGTTTCCCTCTACTACAGTATAGCCTGGTTTAACATGTTTCCTCTACTACAGTATAGCCTGGGTTAACATGTTTCCCTGTTCTACAGTATAGCCTGGTTTAACATGTTTCCCTGTTCTACAGTATAGCCTGGTTTAACATGTTTCCCTCTACTACAGTATAGCCTGGTTTAACATGTTTCCTCTACTACAGTATAGCCTGGTTTAACATGTTTCCCTCTACTACGTTATTTAGCCTGGTTTAACATGTTTCCCTCTACTACAGTATAGCCTGGTTTAACATGTTTCCCTCTACTACAGTATAGCCTGGTTTAACATGTTTCCTCTACTACAGTATAGCCTGGTTTAACATGTTTCCCTCTACTACAGTATAGCCTGTTTTAACATGTTTCCCTCTACTACAGTATAGCCTGGTTTAACATGTTTCCTCTACTACAGTATAGCCTGGTTTAACATGTTTCCTCTTCTACAGTATAGCCTGGTTTAACATGTTTCCTCTACTACAGTATAGCCTGGGTTAACATGTTTCCCTCTACTACAGTATAGCCTGGTTTAACATGTTTCCCTCTACTACAGTATAGCCTGGTTTAACATTTTTCCTCTACTACAGTATAGCCTGGTTTAACATGTTTCCCTCTACTACAGTATAGCCTGGTTAAACATGTTTCCATCTACTACAGTAGAGCCTGGTTTAACATGTTTCCTCTACTACAGTATAGCCTGGTTTAACATGTTTCCTCTACTACAGTATAGCCTGGTTTAACATGTTTCCCTCTGCTACAGTATAGCCTGGTTTAACATGTTTCCCTCTACTACAGTATAGCCTGGTTTAACATGTTTCCCTGTTCTACAGTATAGCCTGGTTTAACATGTTTCCCTGTTCTACAGTATAGCCTGGTTTAACATGTTTCCCTCTACTACAGTATAGCCTGGTTTAACATGTTTCCTCTACTACAGCATAGCCTGGTTTAACATGTTTCCCTCTACTACGTTATTTAGCCTGGTTTAACATGTTTCCCTCTACTACAGTATAGCCTGGTTTAACATGTTTCCTTCTACTACAGTATAGCCTGGTTTAACATGTTTCCCTCTACTACAGTATAGCCTGGTTTAACATGTTTCCTCTACTACAGTATAGCCTGGTTTAACATGTTTCCCTCTACTACAGTATAGCCTGGTTTAACATGTTTCCCTCTACTACAGTATAGCCTGGTTTAACATGTTTCCTCTACTACAGTATAGCCTGGTTTAACATTTTTCCTCTACTACAGTATAGCCTGGTTTAACATGTTTCCCTCTACTACAGTATAGCCTGGTTTAACATGTTTCCTCTACTACAGTATAGCCTGGGTTAACATGTTTCCCTCTACTACAGTATAGCCTGGTTTAACATGTTTCCCTCTACTACAGTATAGCCTGGTTTAACATGTTTCCCTCTACTACAGTATAGCCTGGTTTAACATGTTTCCCTCTACTACAGTATAGCCTGGTTTAACATGTTTCCTCTACTACAGTATAGCCTGGTTTAACATGTTTCCCTCTACTACGTTATTTAGCGTGGTTTAACATGTTTCCCTCTACTACAGTATAGCCTGGGTTAACATGTTTCCCTCTACTACAGTATAGCCTGGTTTAACATGTTTCCCTCTACTACAGTATAGCCTGGTTTAACATGTTTCCCTCTACTACAGTATAGCCTGGTTTAACATGTTTCCCTCTACTACAGTATAGCCTGGTTTAACATGTTTCCTCTACTACAGTATAGCCTGGTTTAACATGTTTCCCTCTACTACGTTATTTAGCCTGGTTTAACATGTTTCCCTCTACTACAGTATAGCCTGGTTTAACATGTTTCCCTCTACTACAGTATAGCCTGGTTTAACATGTTTCCCTCTACTACAGTATAGCCTGGTTTAACATGTTTCCTCTACTACAGTATAGCCTGGTTTAACATGTTTCCCTCTACTACAGTATAGCCTGTTTTAACATGTTTCCCTCTACTACAGTATAGCCTGGTTTAACATGTTTCCTCTACTACAGTATAGCCTGGTTTAACATGTTTCCTCTACTACAGTATAGCCTGGTTAACATGTTTCCTCTACTACAGTATAGCCTGGGTTAACATGTTTCCCTCTACTACAGTATAGCCTGGTTTAACATGTTTCCCTCTACTACAGTATAGCCTGGTTTAACATTTTTCCTTTACTACAGTATAGCCTGGTTTAACATGTTTCCCTCTACTACAGTATAGCCTGGTTTAACATGTTTCCCTCTACTACAGTAGAGCCTGGTTTAACATGTTTCCTCTACTACAGTATAGCCTGGTTTAACATGTTTCCTCTACTACAGTATAGCCTGGTTTAACATGTTTCCCTCTGCTACAGTATAGCCTGGTTTAACATGTTTCCCTCTACTACAGTATAGCCTGGTTTAACATGTTTCCCTCTACTACAGTATAGCCTGGTTTAACATGTTTCCTCTCCTACAGTATAGCCTGGTTTAACATGTTTCCCTCTACTACAGTATAGCCTGGTTTAACATGTTTCCTCTACTACAGTATAGCCTGGGTTAACATGTTTCCCTGTTCTACAGTATAGCCAGGTTTAACATGTTTCCCTGTTCTACAGTATAGCCTGGTTTAACATGTTTCCCTCTACTACAGTATAGCCTGGTTTAACATGTTTCCTCTACTACAGCATAGCCTGGTTTAACATGTTTCCCTCTACTACGTTATTTAGCCTGGTTTAACATGTTTCCCTCTACTACAGTATAGCCTGGTTTAACATGTTTCCTTCTACTACAGTATAGCCTGGTTTAACATGTTTCCCTCTACTACAGTATAGCCTGGTTTAACATGTTTCCTCTACTACAGTATAGCCTGGTTTAACATGTTTCCCTCTACTACAGTATAGCCTGGTTTAACATGTTTCCCTCTACTACAGTATAGCCTGGTTTAACATGTTTCCTCTACTACAGTATAGCCTGGTTTAACATGTTTCCTCTACTACAGTATAGCTTGGTTTAACATATTTCCCTCTACTACAGTATAGCCTGGTTTAACATGTTTCCCTCTACTACAGTATAGCCTGGTTTAACATGTTTCCTCTACTACAGTATAGCCTGGTTTAACATGTTTCCCTCTACTACAGTATAGCCTGGTTTAACATGTTTCCCTCTACTACAGTATAGCCTGGTTTAACATGTTTCCTCTACTACAGTATAGCCTGGTTTAACATGTTTCCTCTACTACAGTATAGCCTGGTTTAACATGTTTCCCTCTACTACAGTAGAGCCTGGTTTAACATGTTTCCTCTACTACAGTATAGCCTGGGTTAACATGTTTCCCTCTACTACAGTATAGCCTGGTTTAACATGTTTCCCTCTACTACAGTATAGCCTTGTTTAACATGTTTCCCTCTACTACAGTATAGCCTGGTTTAACATGTTTCCTCTACTACAGTATAGCCTGGTTTAACATGTTTCCCTCTACTACAGTATAGCCTGGTTTAACATGTTTCCTCTACTACAGTATAGCCTGGTTTAACATGTTTCCCTGTTCTACAGTATTGCCTGGTTTAACATGTTTCCCTCTACTACAGTATAGCCTGGTTTAACATGTTTCCTCTACTACAGCATAGCCTGGTTTAACATGTTTCCCTCTACTACGTTATTTAGCCTGGTTTAACATGTTTCCCTCTACTACAGTATAGCCTGGTTTAACATGTTTCCTTCTACTACAGTATAGCCTGGTTTAACATGTTTCCCTCTACTACAGTATAGCCTGGTTTAACATGTTTCCTCTACTACAGTATAGCCTGGTTTAACATGTTTCCCTCTACTACAGTATAGCCTGGTTTAACATGTTTCCCTCTACTACAGTATAGCCTGGTTTAACATGTTTCCTCTACTACAGTATAGCCTGGTTTAACATGTTTCCTCTACTACAGTATAGCCTGGTTTAACATGTTTCCCTCTACTACAGTATAGCCTGGTTTAACATGTTTCCTCTACTACAGTATAGCCTGGGTTAACATGTTTCCCTCTACTACAGTATAGCCTGGTTTAACATGTTTCCCTCTACTACAGTATAGCCTGGTTTAACATGTTTCCCTCTACTACAGTATAGCCTGGTTTAACATGTTTCCTCTACTACAGTATAGCCTGGTTTAACATGTTTCCCTCTACTACAGTATAGCCTGGTTTAACATGTTTACTCTACTACAGTATAGCCTGGTTTAACATGTTTCCCTCTACTACAGTATAGCCTGGTTTAACATGTTTCCTCTACTACAGTATAGCCTGGTTTAACATGTTTCCTCTACTACAGTATAGCCTGGTTTAACATGTTTCCCTCTACTACAGTATAGCCTGGTTTAACATGTTTCCTCTACTACAGTATAGCCTGGTTTAACATGTTTCCTCTACTACAGTATAGCCTGGTTTAACATGTTTCCCTCTACTACAGTATAGCCTGGTTTAACATGTTTCCTCTACTAAAGTATAGCCTGGTTTAACATGTTTCCCTCTACTACAGTATAGCCTGGTTTAACATGTTTCCTCTACTACAGTATAGCCTGGTTTAACATGTTTCCCTCTACTACAGTATAGCCTGGTTTAACATGTTTCCTCTACTACAGTATAGCCTGGTTTAACATGTTTCCCTCTACTACAGTATAGCCTGGTTTAACATGTTTCCCTCTACTACAGTATAGCCTGGTTTAACATGTTTCCTCTACTACAGTATAGCCTGGTTTAACATGTTTCCTCTACTACAGTATAGCCTGGTTTAACATGTTTCCCTCTACTACAGTATAGCCTGGTTTAACATGTTTCCTCTACTACAGTATAGCCTGGTTTAACATGTTTCCCTCTACTACAGTATAGCCTGTTTTAACATGTTTCCCTCTACTACAGTATAGCCTGGTTTAACATGTTTCCTCTACTACAGTATAGCCTGGTTTAACATGTTTCCTCTACTACAGTATAGCCTGGTTTAACATGTTTCCCTCTACTACAGTATAGCCTGGTTTAACATGTTTCCTCTACTACAGTATAGCCTGGTTTAACATGTTTCCCTCTACTACAGTATAGCCTGGTTTAACATGTTTCCCTCTACTACAGTATAGCCTGGTTTAACATGTTTCCTCTACTACAGTATAGCCTGGTTTAACATGTTTCCTCTACTACAGTATAGCCTGGTTTAACATGTTTCCCTCTACTACAGTATAGCCTGGTTTAACATGTTTCCTCTACTACAGTATAGCCTGGTTTAACATGTTTCCTCTACTACAGTATAGCCTGGTTTAACATGTTTCCCTCTACTACAGTATAGCCTGGTTTAACATGTTTCCTTCTACTACAGTATAGCCTGGTTTAACATGTTTCCTCTACTACAGTATAGCCTGGTTTAACATGTTTCCTCTACTACAGTATAGCCTGGTTTAACATGTTTCCTCTACTACAGTATAGCCTGGGTTAACATGTTTCCCTCTACTACAGTATAGCCTGGTTTAACATGTTTCCCTCTACTACAGTATAGCCTGGTTTAACATGTTTCCCTCTACTACAGTATAGCCTGGTTTAACATGTTTCCTCTACTACAGTATAGCCTGGTTTAACATGTTTCCCTCTACTACAGTATAGCCTGGTTTAACATGTTTCCCTCTACTACAGTATAGCCTGGTTTAACATGTTTCCTCTACTACAGTATAGCCTGGTTTAACATGTTTCCTCTACTACAGTATAGCCTGGTTTAACATGTTCCCTCTACTACAGTAGAGCCTGGTTTAACATGTTTCCTCTACTACAGTATAGCCTGGGTTAACATGTTTCCTCTACTACAGTATAGCCTGGTTTAACATGTTTCCCTCTACTACAGTATAGCCTTGTTTAACATGTTTCCCTCTACTACAGTATAGCCTGGTTTAACATGTTTCCTCTACTACAGTATAGCCTGGTTTAACATGTTTCCCTCTACTACAGTATAGCCTGGTTTAACATGTTTCCTCTACTACAGTATAGCCTGGTTTAACATGTTTCCCTGTTCTACAGTATTGCCTGGTTTAACATGTTTCCCTCTACTACAGTATAGCCTGGTTTAACATGTTTCCTCTACTACAGCATAGCCTGGTTTAACATGTTTCCCTCTACTACGTTATTTAGCCTGGTTTAACATGTTTCCCTCTACTACAGTATAGCCTGGTTTAACATGTTTCCTTCTACTACAGTATAGCCTGGTTTAACATGTTTCCCTCTACTACAGTATAGCCTGGTTTAACATGTTTCCTCTACTACAGTATAGCCTGGTTTAACATGTTTCCCTCTACTACAGTATAGCCTGGTTTAACATGTTTCCCTCTACTACAGTATAGCCTGGTTTAACATGTTTCCTCTACTACAGTATAGCCTGGTTTAACATGTTTCCTCTACTACAGTATAGCCTGGTTTAACATGTTTCCCTCTACTACAGTATAGCCTGGTTTAACATGTTTCCTCTACTACAGTATAGCCTGGGTTAACATGTTTCCCTCTACTACAGTATAGCCTGGTTTAACATGTTTCCCTCTACTACAGTATAGCCTGGTTTAACATGTTTCCCTCTACTACAGTATAGCCTGGTTTAACATGTTTCCTCTACTACAGTATAGCCTGGTTTAACATGTTTCCCTCTACTACAGTATAGCCTGGTTTAACATGCTTACTCTACTACAGTATAGCCTGGTTTAACATGTTTCCCTCTACTACAGTATAGCCTGGTTTAACATGTTTCCTCTACTACAGTATAGCCTGGTTTAACATGTTTCCTCTACTACAGTATAGCCTGGTTTAACATGTTTCCCTCTACTACAGTATAGCCTGGTTTAACATGTTTCCTCTACTACAGTATAGCCTGGTTTAACATGTTTCCTCTACTACAGTATAGCCTGGTTTAACATGTTTCCCTCTACTACAGTATAGCCTGGTTTAACATGTTTCCTCTACTAAAGTATAGCCTGGTTTAACATGTTTCCCTCTACTACAGTATAGCCTGGTTTAACATGTTTCCTCTACTACAGTATAGCCTGGTTTAACATGTTTCCCTCTACTACAGTATAGCCTGGTTTAACATGTTTCCTCTACTACAGTATAGCCTGGTTTAACATGTTTCCCTCTACTACAGTATAGCCTGGTTTAACATGTTTCCCTCTACTACAGTATAGCCTGGTTTAACATGTTTCCTCTACTACAGTATAGCCTGGTTTAACATGTTTCCTCTACTACAGTATAGCCTGGTTTAACATGTTTCCCTCTACTACAGTATAGCCTGGTTTAACATGTTTCCTCTACTACAGTATAGCCTGGTTTAACATGTTTCCCTCTACTACAGTATAGCCTGGTTTAACATGTTTCCCTCTACTACAGTATAGCCTGGTTTAACATGTTTCCTCTACTACAGTATAGCCTGGTTTAACATGTTTCCTCTACTACAGTATAGCCTGGTTAACATGTTTCCCTCTACTACAGTATAGCCTGGTTTAACATGTTTCCTCTACTACAGTATAGCCTGGTTTAACATGTTTCCCTCTACTACAGTATAGCCTGGTTTAACATGTTTCCCTCTACTACAGTATAGCCTGGTTTAACATGTTTCCTCTACTACAGTATAGCCTGGTTTAACATGTTTCCTCTACTACAGTATAGCCTGGTTTAACATGTTTCACTCTACTACAGTATAGCCTGGTTTAACATGTTTCCTCTACTACAGTATAGCCTGGTTTAACATGTTTCCCTCTACTACAGTATAGCCTGGTTTAACATGTTTCCCTCTACTACAGTATAGCCTGGTTTAACATGTTTCCTCTACTACAGTATAGCCTGGTTTAACATGTTTCCTCTACTACAGTATAGCCTGGTTTAACATGTTTCCCTCTACTACAGTATAGCCTGGTTTAACATGTTTCCTCTACTACAGTATAGCCTGGGTTAACATGTTTCCCTCTACTACAGTATAGCCTGGTTTAACATGTTTCCCTCTACTACAGTATAGCCTGGTTTAACATGTTTCCCTCTACTACAGTATAGCCTGGTTTAACATGTTTCCTCTACTACAGTATAGCCTGGTTTAACATGTTTCCCTCTACTACAGTATAGCCTGGTTTAACATGTTTCCTCTACTACAGTATAGCCTGGTTTAACATGTTTCCCTCTACTACAGTATAGCCTGGTTTAACATGTTTCCTCTACTACAGTATAGCCTGGTTTAACATGTTTCCTCTACTACAGTATAGCCTGGTTTAACATGTTTCCCTCTACTACAGTATAGCCTGGTTTAACATGTTTCCTCTACTACAGTATAGCCTGGTTTAACATGTTTCCTCTACTACAGTATAGCCTGGTTTAACATGTTTCCCTCTACTACAGTATAGCCTGGTTTAACATGTTTCCTCTACTACAGTATAGCCTGGTTTAACATGTTTCCCTCTACTACAGTATAGCCTGGTTTAACATGTTTCCCTCTACTACAGTATAGCCTGGTTTAACATGTTTCCTCTACTACAGTATAGCCTGGTTTAACATGTTTCCCTCTACTACAGTATAGCCTGGTTTAACATGTTTCCTCTACTACAGTATAGCCTGGTTTAACATGTTTCCCTCTACTACAGTATAGCCTGGTTTAACATGTTTCCTCTACTACAGTATAGCCTGGTTTAACATGTTTCCTCTACTACAGTATAGCCTGGTTTAACATGTTTCCCTCTACTACAGTATAGCCTGGTTTAACATGTTTCCTCTACTACAGTATAGCCTGGTTTAACATGTTTCCTCTACTACAGTATAGCCTGGTTTAACATGTTTCCCTCTACTACAGTATAGCCTGGTTTAACATGTTTCCTCTACTACAGTATAGCCTGGTTTAACATGTTTCCCTCTACTACAGTATAGCCTGGTTTAACATGTTTCCTCTACTACAGTATAGCCTGGTTTAACATGTTTCCTCTGCTACAGTATAGCCTGGTTTAACATGTTTCCCTCTACTACAGTATAGCCTGGTTTAACATGTTTCCCTCTACTACAGTATAGCCTGGTTTAACATGTTCCCTCTACTACAGTATAGCCTGGTTTAACATGTTTCCCTCTACTACAGTATAGCCTGGTTTAACATGTTTCCCTCTACTACAGTATAGCCTGGTTTAACATGTTTCCCTCTACTACAGTATAGCCTGGTTTAACATGTTTCCTCTACTACAGTATAGCCTGGTTTAACATGTTTCCCTCTACTACAGTATAGCCTGGTTTAACATGTTTCCCTCTACTACAGTATAGCCTGGTTTAACATGTTTCCTCTACTACAGTATAGCCTGGTTTAACATGTTTCCTCTACTACAGTATAGCCTGGTTTAACATGTTTCCCTCTACTACAGTATAGCCTGGTTTAACATGTTTCCTCTACTACAGTATAGCCTGGGTTAACATGTTTCCCTCTACTACAGTATAGCCTGGTTTAACATGTTTCCCTCTACTACAGTATAGCCTGGTTTAACATGTTTCCCTCTACTAAAGTATAGCCTGGTTTAACATGTTTCCTCTACTACAGTATAGCCTGGTTTAACATGTTTCCCTCTACTACAGTATAGCCTGGTTTAACATGTTTCCCTCTACTACAGTATAGCCTGGTTTAACATGTTTCCCTCTACTACAGTATGGCCTGGTATGACTTACCTGTCCTCTGCTCACTGTCATTTCACATTGCTGAAAGACACAACATTATAAAGTCACATTCCACATACAGTACCAGTCAAAAGTTTGGACACACCTACTCATTCCAGGGTTTTTCTTTATTTTTACTATTTTCTACATTGTAGAATAATAGTGAAGACATCAACACTATGGAATAACACATATGGAATCATTTAGTAACCAAAAAAGTGTTAAACAAATCAAAATATATTTTAGATTTGAGATTATTCAAAGTAACCACCCTTTGCCTTGATGACAGCTTTGCACACTCTTGGATGTTTCCAAACTTGTGACTGGCACTGTATGATCCTTCCCTGTTTCCATACGTAGGTAGTATATTTTCTTAGGCAAGCTAATTCTATAAATCTTAACACTGCATGGGTAAAAAACAGTTAGAAAAGGCATTGACTGGCTAAGGGAGTATGGACTGACCTCACAAGAAATGTTTTGCTTCTATTTGCATATGCAGGAGAGGGGTGTTTTCCAGTGTATATACAACGTGTCTGTCTGTCTGTCTGTCTGTCTGTCTGTCTGTCTGTCTGTCTGTCTGTCTGTCTGTCCGTCCGTCCGTCCGTCCGTCCGTCCGTCCGTCCGTCCGTCCGTCTGTCTTTCTGTCTGACCATCCTTACTTCCTATTTACCTTTGTGCCTGCCTGTTTGCATGTACGTTGCTTTTTCCCTGCTGTGAGTCCCAGAAACCATCTGGCCTGTTGCTCTCTCCCCTATTCTGAGTCCCAGAACCATCTGGCCTGTTGCTCTCTCCCCTTCTCTGAGTCCCAGAACCATCTGGCCTGTTGCTCTCTCCCCTATTCTGAGTCCCAGAACCATCTGGCCTGTTGCTCTCTCCCCTGTTCTGAGTCCCAGAACCATCTGGCCTGTTGCTCTCTCCCCTTCTCTGAGTCCCAGAAACCTTCTGGCATATTGCTCTCTCCCCTTCTCTGAGTCCCAGAAACCATCTGGCCTGTTGCTCTCTCCCCTGTTCTGAGTCCCAGAAACCATCTGGCCTGTTGCTCTCTCACCTTCTCTGAGTCCCAGAAACCATCTGGCCTATTGCTCTCTCCCCTGTTCTGAGTCCCAGATTTCATCTGGCCTGTTGCTCTCTCCTCTATTCTGAGTCTCAGACATCACCTGGCCTGATTTGCACAAACCTTCTGTCTCTTTTGATGACCAGCTTCGACCCAGGGATCCCTGCTTTGTACCTGGCGACTTCTCAAACAGGTCCAGGCAGCAGAGAGAAACGCCTCCAGCTAAAAAATGATCTGTTTGAATAGATGAACACCGATCAGGATATTAATACCAGCGAGGTTCAGCCTGACTATACTGTATAATCATATCGCTATATCACTATGTTACTATAACAATATATCACCATATTACATTTGAAATGTCTATATTATTTTGGAACTTCTGTGAGTGTAATGTTTAATGTTCATTTTTATTGTTTATTTCACTTTTGTTTATTATCTACTTCACTTGCTTTGGCAATGTTAACATATGTTTCCCATGCCAATAAAGCAAATAAATTGAATTGAGAGAAAGAGAGAGAGAGAGAGAGAGAGAGAGAGAGAGAGAGAGAGAGAGAGAGAGAGAGAGAGAGAGAGACAGAGAGAGAGAGAGAGAGACAGAGACAGAGAGACAGAGACACAGAGAGAGAGAGAGAGAGAGAGAGACAGAGAGACAGAGAGACAGATACATTTTTTGTTCCCATTATCCCCTGTGTATTTGTATCGGTATTTTCTGACTGCTTGTTCGTCTTGTCTCGTCAAGCTTACCGGCATGTTGTTTAGTACGGCTGGTTTTAATAGTCCCTGTTTTCTAGTCCTCCAGGTTCCGACCTTTTCAGCCTGCCCTGACCTGGAGCCCCGTCTGCCGTACCGTTCAGCCTGCCCTGACCTCAAGCCAGCCTGCCGCTCGGTACCTTTCTGGCTCGGACTTGGTTTACAAACTTCTGCCTGTCCTCGACCTCCCCCTTACCTGCCCTTTGTATTTTAATAAATATCAGAGACTCAAACCATCTGCCTCCTGTGTCTGCATCTGGGTCTCATCCTGTGTTGTCATAGAGAGATAAACAGAGAGAGATAAACAGAGAGAGATAAATAGAGAGAGATAAACAGAGAGAAACAGAGAAAGAGAAACAGAGAGAGATAAACAGAGAGTGATAAACAGATAGAGATACACAGATAGAGAAAAACAGAGAGATAAACAGATAGAGATAAACAGAGAGAGATAAACAGATAGAGATAAACAGAGAGAATTAACAAAGAAAACAGTGCAAACTAGAATGCTATTTGGCCCTAAACAGAGAGTACACTGTGGCAGAATACCTGACCACTGTGACTGACCCAAACTTAAGGAAAGCTTTGACTATGTACAGACTCAGTGAGCATAGCCTTGCTATTGAGAAAGGTCAAAGGCAGACCTGGCTCTCAAGAGAAGACAGGCTATGTGCACACTGCCCACAAAATGAGGTGGAAACTGAGCTGCACTTCCTAACCTCCTGCCAAATGTATGACCATATTAGAGACACATATTTCCCTCAGATTACACAGACCCACAAAGAATTTGAAAACACACCCAACTTTGATAAACTCACACATCTACTGGGTGAAATACCACAGTGTGCCATCACAGCAGCAAGATTTGTGACCTGTTGCCACAAGAAAAGGGCAACCAGTGAAAAAGAAAACACCATTGTAAATAAAACCCATATTTATGTTTATTTATTTTCCCTTTGTGTCAGATTAATCACAGGAGGGTGATGCCTGGGCTCAGCGCAAGGACGAGCACACAGACAGACAGACAGACAGACAGACAGACAGACAGACAGACAGACAGACAGACAGACAGACAGACAGACAGACAGACAGACAGACAGACAGGACAGACCATTGTTTAAGCCACTCTGCAATCTTCTGTTTCTATCTCCTGTCACATAAGACCTGTGACATATTCTTTCTGAGCCCCACAGATACATTTCCACTGGTTTGTGGTATTACGTCCCAGACCGAGGACATAGACATAAAGACATATCACACCCTGAATAGAGCTTCATCTTGCTGGTTAGCCTTAATAAAGCCCTTGCTCCAGCGACACACCAAAGACCTAATGGTCTTCATGGTAAGTATCATAAAGGTTACAGTGAGATGTTTAAGTACCCTGGTTCCATTTAGTAGCATAGTGAATGGGTTTAACTGATGGTCTTTTCAGGGCATCTTGATAGAGAAGATCTAGAGGTAAATAACAGGGCTAATCTGAAGGCAGATGAAAGATCTACACTGGTGTGTAAAGGTTACAGCTATATAACTAGATATCTCTATTTGTTCTTCCTCCAGTGATGGAAGACAGTGTTCCAACACAACAGTGTACCTGGTTAGGACCGGCGTTAAGAACGGAAACAGCTGTGAACTTTAAAAGAAGGTGGCAGAAGTAAGAATTCACTTTCCTTACAGTAACTGACTTGGTTTTCTGAGTACATGTACTTTTTTGTTGTTGAGTATTTTACTTATGTATGTTTTGAAATTAAGTTTTTGATACCATCTGAAACACAGTACTATTCTGTCAGAGGACCGTGTATTCTGTATATAACTAGGCAAGTCAGTTAAGAACAAATGTGTATTTACAATGACAGTCTAGGAACAGTGGGTTAACTGCCTTGTTTAGAGGCAGAACGACAGATTTTTAACTTAACGTTATTAGTTGGTGCACCATCTTTATAGAAAGTTAGAAAGTTAAGAAGATTTTATTGAAGGTTCTAGTGGGCTTCGACGTCTGAAGAAGGGAGCAGTACCTTTGCTCTTCCAGTGGAATATTACCATGTCCAAGAGATCCTCATCACAGATTTAGCCCATCTTAGAATCCACATTTAGAGATTAATTGGCAGAATTAAACTGAACAAGCTGTTCAGTCAGAGATCCTCATCTCACTGATGGGAAACATCAACTGCGTCTGGGCTGTGGCTTGTCTTCTCAAAAAACGACCAGTGTGGGCCTCTTGTGAAGAAATGGGCCAATGAGCAATGAGCTACTACTGCAATGCATCTTTCCTTTATTTGCTGTGACCATCCACATTGTCTAAAACCCTGTAGTCTATTTACTGATAATAAACAACACTGCTAATACTCCAAACACAGAATGTTCTAGAGTTTCTATGTACAGTGACAAGAGAACCGAAGAAAACGTAACTGAAGTATTTTAAATTATTTATTTATTAATTAATTTCAGAGACAGATTTGTTGGTTTGTTTCTGGTTCATGAATTGAAAGATAAAGGAGATTGTCCCTTGTTATTTAGTTTTTCCTGCCTAAGAACTTGTGCAGGTACACATATAAGTTGTCACGTCCTGACCAGTAAAAGGGGTTATTTGTTATTGTAGTTTGGTCAGGACGTGGCAGAGGGTGTTTGATTTGTGTGTTTCGGTGTTTTTGGTTTAGGTTCTATGTTTTCTATTTCAATGTATATCTAGTTTTCTATTTCTATGTTGGGTTTTTGGCAATGACCTCCAATTAGAGACAGCTGGTTGTCGTTATCTCTAATTGGAGGCCATATTTAGTTGTGTTTGTTTCACTTGTGTTTTGTGGGTGGTTGTTTTCCTGTGTAGTGTTGCCTTACGAACTGTTTCGTCGTTTTGTTTATTTTGCTTAAGTGTTCACGTTACTTCAAATAAAGAAGATGAGCACTTTACCCGCTGCGCCTTGGTCCTATCCTTACGACGCCCATGACATAAGTAATATCAGTCACCCATCTTTTTAATTAGTGAGAACACCACTGGGTCACTATGTCTTCTCTCTAATTAGTGAGAACACCACTGGGTCACTCTGTCTTCTCTCTAATTAGTGAGAACACCACTGGGTCTCACTGTCTTCTCTCTAATTAGTGAGAACACCACTGGGTCTCACTGTCGTCTCTCTAATTAGTGAGAACACCACTGGGTCACTCTGTCTTCTCTCTAATTAGTGAGAACACCACTGGGTCACTCTGTCTTCTCTCTAATTAGTGAGAACACCACTGGGTCACTCTGTCTTCTCTCTAATTAGTGAGAACAACACTGGGTCTCTATGACTACTCTCACCTGTGGTTAGTGAATACTACCTACTATACTGGATACTAGGGAATACTACCTGCTATACTGGCTACTAGTGAATACTACCTACTATACTGGCTACTAGTGAATACTACCTACTATACTGGCTACTAGGGAATACTACCTACTATACTGGCTACTAGTGAATACTACCTATTATACTGGAAACTAGGGAATACTACCTACTATACTGGATACTAGGGAATACTACCTGCTATACTGGATACTAGGGAATACTACCTGCTATACTGGCTACTAGTGAATACTACCTACTATACTGGCTACTAGTGAATACTACCTACTATACTGGCTACTAGGGAATACTACCTACTATACTGGCTACTAGTGAATACTACCTACTATACTGGATACTAGGGAATACTACCTGCTATACTGGCTACTAGTGAATACTACCTACTATACTGGCTACTAGTGAATACTACCTACTATACTGGCTACTAGTGAATACTACCTACTATACTGGCTACTAGGGAATACTACCTACTATACTGGCTACTAGTGAATACTACCTACTATACTGGAAACGAGTGAATACTACCTACTATACTGGCTACTACTGAATACTACCTACTATACTGGCTACTAGTGAATACTACCTACTATACTGGCTACTAGGGAATACTACCTACTATACTGGCTACTAGGGAATACTACCTACTATACTGGCTACTAGGGAATACTACCTGCTATACTGGCTACTAGGGAATACTACCTACTATACTGGCTACTAGGGAATACTACCTACTATACTGGCTACTAGGGCATACTACCTACTATACTGGCTACTAGGGAATACTACCTACTATACTGGCTACTATACTGGCTACTAGTGAATACTACCTACTATACTGGCTACTAGGGAATACTACCTACTATACTGACTACTAGGGAATACTACCTACTATACTGGCTACTAGTGAATACTACCTACTATACTGGCTACTAGGGAATACTACCTGCTATACTGGCTACTAGTGAATACTACCTACTATACTGGCTACTAGTGAATACTACCTACTATACTGGCTACTAGTGAATACTACCTACTATACTGGCTACTCGGGAATACTACCTACTATACTGGCTAATAGGTTATACTACCTACTATACTGGCTACTAGGGAATACTACCTACTATACTGGCTACTAAGGAATACTACCTACTATACTGGCTACTAGTGAATACTACCTACTATACTGGCTACTAGTGAATACTACCTACTATACTGGCTACTTTACTGGCTACTAGTGAATACTACCTACTATACTGGCTACTAGGTAATACTACCTACTATACTGGCTACTATACTGGCTACTAGTGAATACTCACCTAATCCCTCCGTCTGCCATGCACTTTCTGTGGGCTTGGTGATGGTAATTTTGTCTATGGGTCCCGGTTTCAGACCCTGTAAAAAGACCATACAAGGGCACTATTCTAAATTGAATCATGAGACGATTTAGTTGTTCATGAAGTAATTGCATTGCATTATGATGTGATTATAACCATATGATGTTGATATGTGGTATAGCTACTAAAACATACCGCAGTCCTTGTTTTATGCCGCTGCTGCTTGGCCTCTGTGCAGCTGTGAACAGGTGGGACGACTGGTGTTCCCATCTGGGATTAGTGTGCAGACTGGAATATTAATGCAACTGTGTGGTTACGTAATGCAGCGCCAGCAACACATGGACAGTGATGTTGTGTGATTGTTACTGGCTCAGAGGGATTCAGTACAACCTATGTGGGGTTTATAAAAAATAAAATGATTAGACTATAAAATCACTCAACATGTGTCACGACCAGCAAACAGAAGTTTCTGGCGCGACATGAAACAGCCACTAAATTCATTACAGCAATAACGGGTTTAAACTTTCCATTAAGGATATATGCACTTATTTAAATGTAATCTAATGTGTCCAACAAAATAGAGTTTACAGAAAAAGCAAGGAAGACGACTGAACAATTACTACACTAAGAATGGTTTCCTAGACATGGGTTAAGTCTAGTCCTAGACTAAAGCAATGCCTCCTAATGCAGAACTCCATTGACAGGAACTTCCTAGTCTTCGACTAGGCTTCATCTCTGACTGTGTAACCGGCATGTAGCGTGTCACAAACAGCTGACCTTTCACCCCTTACACTCAAACTGTGTTGTTTCTCATATTTCCTCATGGACCTGCAGCAGCAAACCCCTTATGCTGACCTCTCCTGTCACTTTGTCCCCGTTCGAAACGGTTTGGAATAAAAATAATGACCAATCATAACGTTAGCTAGCTACTGTAAAAAATAATGTCTTAAACTACGTTACAGCTTTGAGTAAACTTCCTTGTCTTGTCTAATAGGCAACTTGGCTACACTTACCTTCATAGTTGAAAAGGTAACTGGAGACATGAAGTTTGAATCCTTTTTCCAACTTGGAGGTCGGTGCTTTGCTACTTGTCTTGACCAGACGATGTACATCCGTCGCTGTTATCTTTGGCAGCTCTTGCAAGCGCCTTGTGTTAAACAGTGCCATGGTTGGTAAGGGTGGGGGGGCGTTGGCTAATTGTTAGCCACCTTACTAGTAGCGCGTTAATAGCTAGCTAGCTAAGAGACAGAAAAAAACCACAGAACACAATAATCGAATTACAAAAATCTCTAATTTAACGGATAAACAGAATTTTCAACAAGAATGATAAAGTAAACACTATAGAAATGTGATTATGTTAATATACTGAGATATTGATAAAACGAGCGACTTCGGGGCTAGTATGGCTACAATCAGGCTGACAGGACGTGATCGGGACAGGAAGCATTGTATTGGGTAGGAAGTTGAATGTAAGTGGGCATTGCTACGCTGTGCTAAAGGTCTATTGGCAATGAATGATAAAAAAAAGCTATTATAGCTAGCTAGCTAGTAGGCTAATGTTTGCACGTTAGCATTAGCATAGTTCTCTACCCTATTAACTTTGGCTAGCTATCCTTGCAGCTAAGTTAGCTAGTTAGCTCCATACCTAACCACCACTTGATGGTGATACACTCTTCGAAAAAAAGGGTTCACATAGGAGTAGAGCTGTCCCCAACTAAAAAAAAATCAACTACTGTACCAGTCAAAAGACTAATACAAATGTCCAGTCTTTTTGGAGGCCAGCAGCAGCGAGCATCAGGAGAAGCTGGTTGAGAGAACGCCAAGAGTGTGCAAAGCTGTCATCAAGGCAAAGGGTGGCTACTTTGAAGAATCTCAAATCTAAAATATATTTTGATTTGTTTAACACTTTTTGTTGGTTACTACATGATTCCATATGTGTTATTTCATAGTTTTGATGTCTTCACTATTATTCTACAATGTAGAAAATAGTAAAAATAAAGAAAAACCCTGGAATGAGAAGGTGTGTCCAAACTTTTGACTGGTACTGTGTGTGGAATGTGACTTTATAATGTTGTGTCTTTCAGCAATGTGAAATGACAGTGAGCAGCGGAAACCAGGTGTATACAATGAAGACAAAACAAATGGAAAATGAAAAAGCGGCTAGAAAACCGGTGACGTCGACCGCCGAACGCCGCCCGAACAAGGAGAGGGACCAACGTCGGCGGAAGTCGTGACAATTCTTTACTATCTATTGCATCTCAGCCGCTCTCTCACTGCTCGTCCATCTATGTTATTCTCCTCCCATTCCTTTACTAGATTGTCTGTATTAGGTTTTGTTGTGGAATTTGTTAGATATTAGGTTTTGTTGTGGAATTGTTAGATATTACCTGTTAGATACTGCTACACTGTCAGTTCTAGAAGCATAAGCATTTCACTACACTACACAATAACATCTGCTCCCCATGTGTATGTGACCAATAACGTTAGATTTGATTTGATTTGAGAAACTATCCTGATGAAAATAAATATCATATAAATCACATTGTCTACGCATGGCCTGTCTGCAAGGAACTTAATAAAACATTGTATCAACTATCAACTTGGGTCCAGCCTGAAGCTTTGCTCTAGCAAACTTATAATGCTGTATAAAATATTCTGGGCCCTCAGAGTATCCCACACCAGAAATGACCATAACCAAACAAACATTATAGATTAGAAATGACGGTAAATAACGGTAAATGTATTACTGGTGTGCAATCCACCAGGCCTCCACAATGGATTAGTCCACTCAGACAGGCATGAATCAGACAGGTAGGTAGGTGTCTTGTGTAACATTTGTTATATATATTTTCCACTGCTCGACAAAAAAAAAAACTCAGTCAACCACTTACTAATAATTTACATGATCTTCTATTGTTGCCTCCAGAGTTATTTTGACATCAAGTCCTTTAGGTATGTATGCTTAATGTTCCCTGGCTCTCCACATTTGGCCTTGTATGGGTGAGTGAGTGAAGGAGAGAATGAGTGAAGGAGAGAAGGAGAGAAGGAGAGAAGGAGAGATGGAGAGAAGGAGTGAAGGAGTGAAGGAGTGAAGGAGAGAAGGAGAGAAGGAGAGAAGGAGTGAAGGAGTAAAGGAGTGAAGGAGAGAAGGAGTGAAGGAGAGAAGGAGAGAAGGAGAGAAGGAGTGAAGGAGTGAAGGAGTGAAGGAGTGAAGGAGAGAAGGAGAGAAGGAGTGAAGGAGTGAAGGAGAGAAGGAGTGAAGGAGTGAAGGAGAGAAGGAGTGAAGGAGAGAAGGAATGAAGGAGTGAAGGAGAGAAGGAGAGAAGGAGAGAAGGAGTGAAGGAGTGAAGGAGTGAAGGAGAGAAGGAGAGAAGGAGAGAAGGAGAGAAGGAGTGAAGGAGAGAAGGAATGAAGGAGTGAAGGAGAGAAGGAGAGAAGGAGTGAAGGAGAGAAGGAGTGAAGGAGAGAAGGAGAGAAGGAGTGAAGGAGTGAAGGAGAGAAGGAGAGAAGGAGAGAAGGAGAGAAGGAGTGAAGGAGAGAAGGAATGAAGGAGTGAAGGAGAGAAGGATAGAAGGAGTGAGTGTAAATGGTTGATTTATTGTTTATGCACTTTATTTTATATTGTTTTTAATGTATCAATACATTTTAATTGTTTTGTATGTTTTATTTATTTTCAAAATGTTATTAGAATATTTCTTGACAAAACCTTGATTTTTTTTATTTTTTATATACAAGTATGCCTTTCTGCAAATCTCACAATAAATACATTTAATTCCTTTCTTTTCCTGTATTACATGGCAAAGATCATGTGTAACAACATTCTAATAATCAAGGTCAATGTTTTTATTTTAAAAGTATCTCAACTACTTTTACCCTATGTAAAATGAGCTACTTGTGACTTTTCCTTTAGTAGTTTTACTTCTATATCATTGCAGTACTTCTACTTGAGTAGGATATTCTAGTACTCAGAGTACACAGGATTCATCAAGGTAAAATCCCAAAGTAAATCTGGTTAACTTCGTTGTCCCACACAACTGCTACTTCTGTTTGGATGACTTTGGACTTTGGACGCCAATTCATGATGTCTATTGATTATCATTGATTAGCCCAAATGAGATATTATGAGACCTCATCAAACTTGGTATGATACCCATCAACGGTCCTGTCTAGTCCATGTCCATAATGACTGTATTGACGAGCATTAATCACTCTTCTAACCACGCCACACATACCCCAGAGGTTCCTCTTTAAAAATGGCTCAATAGCTGATCAATATCTATCAACATCTCATCATTATTTACTACCAACAATGACTCACCTCTTCTTTAAAAAGTTAAACCCAATGTAATTTTTATTTCTATTTAACATTTATTTAAGGCAAGTCAGTGAAGAACATATTCATATTCACATTCATACGTCATTGTACATATGTACAATGACGGCCTACCAAAAGGAAAAAGGCCTCCTGCGGGGACAGGAGCTTTCGATAAAAAAAAAATAAGAATAAAACAATACAATATAAATATAGGACGACACGTACATCCACCCATTTGACTGGGTGGACAACATGTCAGTTCATGCTGCAAGAGCTCTGATAGGTTGAGGACATCCTCCGGAAGTTGTCAATATTACCTTGTAAGTCTATGGAAGGGTGAGAACCGTGAGCCTCCTAGATTTTGTATTGAAGTCAATGTACCCAGAGGAGAATGGTAGCTAGTTGTCCTCCAGCTACACCGTGGTGCTACCCTACAGGGTGCTGTTGGATATTGGATATAAGAGCAACGTCAACTCACCAACATTACGACCAGGAATACTACTTTCCCAAAGCGGATCCTCAGTCTGGACCACCACCCAGGACAATGGATCGGATCCCAGCCGGCGACCCAAAAACAACGGTACCGCAGAAGGGCCAGACGGAGCGGTCTTCTGGTCAGTTTCCGTAGACGGGCACATCGCTCACCGCTCCCGAGCATACTACTCGCTAATGTCCAGTCTCTTGGCAACAAGGTAGACGAAATCCGAGCACGGGTTGCCTTCAAGAGAGATCAGAGATTGTAACGTTCTTTGTTTCACGGAAACATGGCTCACTCGGGATATGTCATCAGAGTTAGTACATCCACCCAGTTTCTTTACGCATCGTGAAAAAAAATGAAAAAAAACCATCTCTCTGGTAAGAAGAAGGGCGGGGGTGTATGCCTTATGATTAACGAGACGTGGTGTGATCATAACAACACACAGGAACTCAAGTCCTTTTGTTCACCTGACCAATAATTCCTTACAATCAAATGTCGACCGCATTATCTACCAAGAGAATTCTCTTCGATCATAATCACAGTCGTGTATATCCCACCCCAATCAGACACATCGACGGCCCTGAAAGAACTTCATTTGACTCTACGTAAACTGGAAACCACATATCCTGAGGCTGCATTTATTGTAGCTGGGGATTTTAACAAGGCTAATCTGAAAACAAGGCGCCCTAAATTTTATCAGCATATCGAATGCGCATCCCAGGCTGCCAAAACCCTGGATCATTGTTATTCTAATTCTGCGACGCATATAATGCCCTCCCCGCCTTCCTTTCGGAAAATCTGACCACGACTCCATTTTGTTGCTTCCATCCTATAGACAGAAAATAAAAAGGAAGCGCCCGTGCTCAGGTCTGTTTTCCACTGGTCCGAACAATCGGAATCCGCGCTTCAAGAAAAAAATTGTTTCGATCACGTGGACTAGGATATGTTCCGCATACAGTCGGACAATAACATTGATGAATACGCTGATTCGTTGAGCGAGTTTATTAGCAAGTGCATCGGTGATGTACCCACAGCGTCTATTAAAACATTCCCCAACCAGAAATCGTGGATTGATGGCAGCATTCGGGCAAAACTGAAAGCGCGAACCACTGCTTTTAATCAGGGCAAGGTGACCGGAAACATGACCGAATACAAACAGTGTAGCTATTCCCTACGCAAGGCAATCAAACAAGCTAAGGGTCAGTACAGAGACAAAGTGGATTCGCAATTCAACAGCTCAGACACGAGAGGTATGTGGCAGGGTCTACAGTCAATCGTGGACTACAAAAAGAAAACCAGCCCCATCGCGGACCACGATGTCTTGCTCCCAGACAAACTAAACAACTTCTTTGCTCGCTTTGAGGACAATACAGTGCCACTGACACGGCCCACAACCAAAACCTGCGGGCTCTCCTTCAGTGCAGCCAACGTGAGTAAAACATTTAAATGTGTTAACCCTCGCAAGGCAGCCGGCCCAGACGGCATCCCCAGCCGCATCCTCAGAGCATGCGCAGACCAGCTGGCTGGTGTGTTCACGGACATATTGAATCTATCCTTATCCCAGTCTGCTGTTCCCACATGCTTCAAGAGGGCCACCATTGTTCCTGTTCTCAAGAAAGCGAAGGTAACTGAGCTAAATGACTATCGCTCCGTAGCACTCACTTCCGTCATCATGAAGTGCTTTGAGAGACTAGTCAAGGACCATATCATCTCCACCCTACCTGACACCCTAGACCCACTCCAATTTGCTTACCGCCCCAAAAGCTCCGCAATCGCAATCACACTGCACACTGCCCTAACCCATCTGGACAAGAGGAATACCTATGTAAGAATGCTGTTCATCGACTTCTGCTCAGCATTCAACACCATAGTACCCTTTCAAGCTTATCATTAACCTGTTGGGGGTAGGGGGCAGTATTTGCACGGCCGGATAAAAAACGTACCCGATTTAATCTGGTTATTACTTCTGCCCAGAAACTAGAATATGCATATAATTATTGGCTTTGGATAGAAAACACCCTAAAGTTTCTAAAACTGTTTGAATGGTGTCTGTGAGTATAACAGAACTCATATGGCAGGCAAAAACCTGAGAAGATTCCAAACAGGAAGTACCCTCTCTGACCATTCCTTGGGCTTCTTGGCTCTGTTTATTGAACATTTAGGATCTTTGCTGTAACGTGACACTTCCTATGGCTCCCATAGGCTCTCAGAACCCGGGAAAAAGCTGAATGATGTAATTCCAGCCGCTGGCTGAAAAACTTTAGCGCCTTGGTTAAGTGGTCTATCAGAGGACCATCAGACTGAGGCTCGTGCACTAGGGGATCCCATGTTTTTATTTTCTCTCTCTTTGAACATAAACACGCTTTCCCGGTCGGAATATTATCGCTTTTTTACGAGAAAAATGGCGTAAAAATTGATTTTAAACAGCGGTTGACATGCTTCGAAGTACGGTAATGGAATATTTAGAATTTTTTTGTCACAAAACACGTCGGGCGCGTAACCCTTATTTACCCCTTCGGATAGTGTCTTGAACGCACAAACAAAACGCCGCTATTTGGATATAACTATGGATTATTTGGGACCAAACCAACATTTGTTATTGAAGTAGAAGTCCTGGGAGTGCATTCTGACAAAGAACAGCAAAGGTAATAACATTTTTCTTATAGTAAATCTGACTTTGGTCAGGGCTAAACTTGGTGGGTGTGTAAATAGCTAGCCCTGTGATGCCGGGCTATCTACTTAGAATATTGCAAAATGTGCTTTCACCGAAAAGCCATTTTAAAATCGGACATAGCGAGTGCATAGAGGAGTTCTGTATCTATAATTCTTAAAATAATTGTTATGTTTTTTGTGAACGTTTATTGTGAGTAATTTAGTAAATTCACCAGAAGTTTGCGGGGGGTATGCTATTTCTGAACGTCACATGCTAATGTAAAAAGCTGTTTTTTGATATAAATATGAACTTGATTGAACAAAACATGCATGTATTGTATAACATAATGTCCTAGGGGTGTCATCTGATGAAGATCATCAAAGGTTAGTGCTGCATTTAGCTGTGGTTTTGTTTTTTGTGACATTATATGCTAGCTTGAAAAATGGGTGTCTGATTATTTCTGGCTGGGTACTCTGCTGACATAATCTAATGTTTTGCTTTCGTTGTAAAGCCTTTTTGAAATCGGACAGTGTGGTTAGATTAACGAGAGTCTTGTCTTTAAAATGGTGTAAAATAGTCATACGTTTGAGAAATTGAAGTAATAGCATTTCTAAGGTATTTATATAACGCGCCACAGGATTCCACTGGCTGTTACGTAGGTGGGACGATTTCGTCCCACTGGCCCTAGAGAAGTTATGCTTCAGGCCCTGGGTCTCAACCCTGCCCTCTGCAGCTGGGTCCTGGACTTCCTGACAGGCCGCCCCCAGGTGGTGAGGGTAGGTAACAACATCTCCACCCCGCTGATCCTCAACACTGGGGCCCCACAAGGGTGCGTTCTCAGCCCCCTCCTGTACTCCCTGTTCACCCATGACTGCGTGGCCATGCACGCCTCCAACTCAATCATCAAGTTTGCAGACGACACTACCAACAACGACGAGACGGCCTACAGGGAGGAGGTGAGGGCCTTCAGAGTGTAGTGTCAGGAAAATGAACTCACACTCAATGCCAACAAAACAAAGGAGATGATCGTGGACTTCAGAAAACAGCAGAGGAAGCAGCCCCCTATCCACATCGATGGGACTGCAGCGGAGAAGGTGGAAAGCTTCAAGTTCCTCGGCATACACATCACAGACAAACTGAAATGGTCCGTCCACACAGACAGCGAGGTGAAGAAGGCGCAGCATCGCCTCTTCAACCTCAGGAGCCTGAAGAAATTCAGCTTGTCACCAAAAACACTCACAAACTTTTACAGATGCACAATCGAGAGCATCCTGTCTGGCTGTATCACCGCCTGGTACGGCAACTGCACCGCCCATAACCGTAAGGCTCTCCAGAGGGTGCTGAGGTCTGCACAACGCATCACCGGG
>NC_042962.1:2297215-2304715 GCF_901001165.1 Salmo trutta
TGGCCTTATTTCTGTCACAACATGTTGGATGACTGTCCTTCATATTCCATTCACCCAGTTCAACATAACATTAATAGGTTTAGGATACAACATGATACTCAAATAGTCCCTGTACCCATCGCGAGGTTGCTACAACCTAGCTAGCTAGCTAAATAGCAACTTGGCTAGTTTGCTAGCTTGTTTCCAGTTCATTTTCTCATCATGAATAAAGCAAGGTAGAGTAGCTACCTTGTGGTATGTTTATATGAAATTACAATATTTTCTTGCAATATCAACAGAAATTGTATTTATGATTCATGTGTTGACAGTTTGAAGTTAATCACAGACCACCACTACCATCACGTTGGGTCTGGACTGCAAGGCCACTGACGACCAAATCTGCACCGATCACATCCATCGTCCACAGTGGTGTAAAGTACCTAAGGAAAAATACTTTAAAGAACTATTTAACTCGTTATTTAGGGTATCTGTACTTTACTTAACTATTTACATTTTTGTCTACTTTTACTTCACTAAATAAGAAAATATTTTACTTTTCACCATACATTTTCCTTGACACTAAAAAAATACTTGTTACTTTTTGAATGCTTAGCAAGATAGGAAAACGGTCCAATTCACACACTTACAGTATCAACAGAACATTCCTGGTCATCCCTACTGCCTCTGATCTGGAGGACTCACTAAACAGAGAACATCCCTGGTCATCCCTACTGCCTCTGATCTGGGGAACACACTAAACACATGCTTTGTTTGTAAATGATGTCTGAGTGTTGAGTGTGCCACTGGCTATCCATCAATAAAATAAAAACAAGAAAATGGTGCCGTCTGGTTTGCTAAATATAAGGAATTTGAAATTATTTATACTTTTACTTTTGATAGTAAAGTATATGTTTAACCAAATACTTTTTTACTTTTACTCAAGTAGTATTTTACTGGGTGACTTTCACTTTTAATTGAGTCATTTTCTATCAAGGTATCTTTACTTTTGGGTACTTTTTCCACCACTGATCATCCATAACAGGACCAAGCCTGGCCTGTTGAAGAGTCCATCCTAGCTGGAGGGGTGCTCTCATCTTATCTACGAACGTAGACGGGGCTCTAACTCCTCTAGCTCCACAATGAAATAGGGTGCAGGCCAGGCAGCAGGCTGTTAGCCAGCCTGCCAGTTTAGTGGAGTCTGCCACTAGCACAGTCAGTGTAGTCAGCTCAGCTATCCCCATTGAGACCGTGTCTCTGCCTCGACCCAGGTTGGGCAAAACTAAACACGGCGGTGTTCACCTTAGCAATCTCACTGGAAAAAGACCTTCTCCATTCCTGCCATTATTGAAAGAGATTGATATCTCACATCACAAAACAGGGATATTTAATGTTAGATCATAATCTTGATGTGATTGGCCTGACTGAAACATGGCTTAAGCCTGATGAATTTACTGTGTTAAATGAGGCCTCACCTCCTGGTTACACTAGTGACCATATCCCCCGTGCATCCCGCAAAGGCGGAGCTGTTGCTAACATTTACGATAGCAAATTTCAATTTACAAAAAAATCGGAGTTTTTGTCTATTGACGTCTTTTGACGTCTTTTGACGTCTTTTGACGTCTTTTGACGTCTTTTGACGTCTTTTGAGCTTCTAGTCATGAAATCTATGCAGCCTACTCAATCACTTTTTATAGCTACTGTTTACAGGCCTCCTGGGCCATATATGTATGGCTATATATACATCCACATAAATGTTGTGGATCTTAATGGTTTTCCTCATAATCCTGGACTATCGGACCACCATTTTAATACTTTTGCAATTGCAAAAAATAATCTGCTCAGACTCAAACCAAGGATCATCAAAAGTCGTGCTATAAATTCTCGGACAACGCAAAGATTCCTAGATGCCATTCCAGACTCCCTCCGCCTACCCAAGGACGCGGAGTACAACAATCAGTTAACCAGCTAACTGAGGAACTCAATTTAACCTTGAGCAATACCTTAGATGCAGTCTCACCCCTAGAAACAAAAAACAATTAATTGAGGAAAATAAGAACAATCCAAAATGTCTGTTTGATACTGTCGCAAAACTCACTGAAAAGCAGCCTTCCCCAAGAGAGGATGGCTTTCACTTCAGCAGTGATAAATTCATGAACTTCTTTGAGGAAAAGATCATGATCATTAGAAAGCAAATTATGGACTCCTCTTTAAACCTGCGTATTCCTCCAAAGGTCAGTTGTCCTGAGTCTGCACAACTCTGCCAGGACCTAGGATCAAGGGAAACACTCAAGTTGTTTAATACTGTATCTCTTGACACATTGGTGAAAACAATCATGGCCTCTAAACCTTCAAGCTGCATACTCGACCCTGTTCCAACTTAACTACTGAAAGAGCTGCTTCCTGTGCTTGGCCCTCCTATGTTGAACATAATAAACAGCTCTCTATCCACCGTATGTGTACCAAACTCACTAAAAGTGGCAGTAATAAAGCCTCTCTTGAAAAAGCCAAACTTTGAACCAGAAAATATAAAAAACTATTTGCCTATATCAAATCTCCCATTCCTCTCAAAAAAAATTGAAAAAGCTGTTGCACAGCAACTCACTGCCTTCCTGAAGACAAACAACGTATATGAAACGCTTCAGTCTGGTTTTAGACCCCATCATAGCACTGAGACTGCACTTGTGAAGGTGGTAAGTTACCTTTTAGTGGCGTCAGACTGAGGCTCTGCATCTGTCCTCGTGCTCCAAGACCTTAGTGCTGCTTTTGATACCATCGATCACCACATTCTTTTGGAGAGATTGGAAACCCAAATTGGTCTACACGGACAAGTTCTGGCCTGGTTTAGATCTTATCTGTCCGGAAAGATATCAGTTTGTCTCTGTGAAGGGTTTGTCCTCTGACAAATCAACTGTAAATTTCGGTGTCCCTCAAGGCTCCGTTTTAGGACCACTATTGTTTTCAGTATATATTTTACCTCTTGGTGATGTCTTTCGGAAACATAATGTTAACTTTCACTGCTATGCGGACAACACACAGCTGTACATTTCGATGAAACATGGTGAAGCCCCAAAATTGCCCGTTCTGGAAGCCTGTGTTTCAGACATAAGGAAGTGGATGGCGGCAAATGTTCTACTTTTAAACTCGGACAAAACAGAGATGCTTGTTCTAGGTCCCAAGAAACAAATAGATCTTCTGTTGAATCTGACAATTAATCTTGATGGTTGTAGTCATCTCAAATAAAACTGAAGGACCTCGGCGTTACTCTGGACCCTGATCTCTCTTTTGACGAACATATCAAGACTGTTTCAAGGACAGATTTTTTCCATCTGCGTAACAATGCAAAAAAATTATTATAATAATAATAATGCCCAGGAGTGTGAAGGTGAACGGAAAGGCACTGGAGCAACGAACCGCCCTTGCTGTCTCTGCCTGACCGGTTCCCCTCTCTCCACTGGGATTCTCTGCCTCTAACCCTATTACAGGGGCTGAGTCACTGGCTTACTGGTGTTCTTCCATGCCGTCCCTAGGAGGGGTGCGTCACTTGAGTGGGTTGAGTCACTGACGTGGTCTTCCTGTCCGTGTCAGCGCCACCTCTTGGGTTGTGCCGTAGCGGAGATCTTTGTGGGCTATACTCGGCCTTGTCTCAGGATGGTAAGTTGGTGTTTGAAGATATCCCTCTAGTGGTGTGGGGGCTGTGCTTTGGCCAAGTGGGTGGGGTTATATCCTGCCTGTTTGGCCCTGTCCGGGGCGTATCGTCAGACAGGGCCACAGTGTCTCCCGACCCCTCCTGTCTTAGCCTCCAGTATTTATGCTGCAGTAGTTTATCGGGGGGCTAGGGTCAGTTTGTCGGGGGGCTAGGGTCAGTCTGATATATCTGGAGTATTTCTCTTGTCTTATCCGGTGTCCTGTGTGAATTTAAGTATGCTCTCTCCTATTCTCTCTCTCTTTCTCTCGTTTTATCTCTTTGTTTCTCTTTTTCTTTCTTTCATTCTCTCTCTTGGAGGACCTGAGTCCTAGGACCATGCCTCAGGACTACCTGACCTGATGACTAGTTGCTGTCCCCAGTCCACCTGGCCGTGCTGCTGCTCCAGTTTCAACTGTTCTGCCTGCGGCTATGGAACCCTGACCTGTTCACCGGACGTGCTACCTGTCCCAGACCTGCTGTCCCAGACCTGCTGGAACCCTGACCTGTTCACCGGACGTGCTACCTGTCCCAGACCTGCTGTCCCAGACCTGCTGGAACCCTGACCTGTTCACCGGACGTGCTACCTGTCTCAGACCTGCTGTTTTAACTCTCGAGAGACAGCAGGAGCGGTAGAGATACTCTGAATGATTGGCTATGAAAAGCCAACTGACATTTACTCCTGAGGTGCTGACCTGTTGCACCCTCGACAACCTCTGTGATTATTATTATTTGACTCTGCTGGTCATCTATGAACATTTGAACATCTTGGCCATGTTCTGTTTTAATATTCACCCAGCACAGCCAGAAGAGGACTGGCCACCCCTCATAGCCTTTCTAGGGAGTTATTCCTAGCCACACTGCATCTACACCTGCATTGCTTGCTGTTTGGGGTTTTAGTCTGGGTTTCTGTACAGCACTTTGTGACATCAGCTGATGTAAGAAGGGCTTTATAAATACATTTGATTGATAACAAACAGAGCAGGCTGGTGTATTGAGGGTGTAGTAGTTTGTAGTAGTATCTATATTTAGTAGTACGTAATAGTATCTATTTGTAGTAGTATCTATATGTAGTAGTATGTAGTAGTATCTAAATGTAGTAGCATGTAGTAGTACCTATATGTAGTAGTCTCTACTGTATATGTAGTAGTATGTAGTGGTATTTATATGTAGTAGTATGTAGTGGTATATGTATGTAGTAGTATGTAGTGATATATGTATATAGTAGTATGTAGTAGCATCTATATGTAGTATCATCTATATGTAGTAGTATCTATATGTTGTAGAATCTATATGTAGTAGTATATATGTGTAGTAGTATGTAGTAGTATCTATATGTTGTAGTATCAATATGTAGCAGTATGTAGTAGTATATATATATGTAGTAGTATGTATTAGTATCTATATGTAGTAGTAAGTAGTAGTATCTATATGTAAAAGTATGAACTAGCATCTATATGTAGTGGTATGTAGTAGTATCTACCTTATATGTAGTAGTATGTAATAATATGTAGTATCTTTATGTAGTAGTATATACTGTATATGTAGCAGTATGTAGTAGTGATTACAGATATGGAACATTTTTTAAATATGTGGATTCGTTCATGCCTAAGTATATAGGTGTAGATATGTCAGCACATTGACATTTAAAACAACTTTATTTTCTACTTTCCGGAGTTAGAATATTCTACAAATATGTAAGAGGGTGCAAGCTCAGCAGCTGGGAAATGCTATCTAACTGGCAAGCACAAAAACAGTCAACAACTTTGGTAGTAAAGACCTTTAGAAATCGGCCAAACTGGTCAAAAAGGCACTGTCACGGAGGAGTAGAGTTATACTGTCATGGAGGAGTAGAGTTATACTGTCATGGAGGAGTAGAGTTATTCTGTCACAGAGGAGTAGAGTTATACTGTCATGGAGGAGAAGAGTTATTCTGTCATGGAGGAGAAGAGTTATTCTGTCATGGAGGAGAAGAGTTATTCTGTCATGGAGGAGAAGAGTTATTCTGTCATGGAGGAGAAGAGTTATTCTGTCACAGAGGAGAAGAGTTATTCTGTCATGGAGGAGAAGAGTTATTCTGTCATGGAGGAGTAGAGTTATACTGTCATGGAGGAGTAGAGTTATTCTGTCATGGAGGAGTAGAGTTATTCTGTCACAGAGGAGAAGAGTATTTCTGTCATGGAGAGAAGATTTATTCTGTCATGGAGAGAAGAGTTATTCTGTCATGGAGGAGAAGAGTTATTCTGTCATGGAGAGAAGATTTATTCTGTCACAGAGGAGAAGAGTAATTCTGTCATGGAGAGAAGATTTATTCTGTCATGGAGAGAAGAGTTATTCTGTCATGGAAGAGAAGAGTTATTCTGTCATGGAGAGAAGATTTATTCTGTCACAGAGGAGAAGAGTAATTCTGTCAAAGAGAAGAGTATTTCTGTCATGGAGGAGAAGAGTTATTCTGTCAAAGAGAAGAGTATTTCTGTCATGGAGGAGAAGAGTTATTCTGTCAAAGAGAAGAGTATTTCTGTCATGGAGGATAAGAGTTATTCTGTCACAGAGGATAAGAGTTATTCTGTCATGGTGGAGAAGAGTTATTCTGTCATGGAGGAGAAGAGTTATTCTGTCAAAGAGAAGAGTATTTCTGTCACGGAGGAGTAGAGTTATTCTGTCATGGTGGAGAAGAGTTATTCTGTCATGGTGGAGAAATGTTATTCTGTCATGGTGGAGAAGAGTTATTCTGTCATGGAGGAGAAATGTTATTCTGTCATGGAGGAGAAGAGTTATTCTGTCATGGAGGAGAAACGTTATTCTGTCATGGAGGAGAATAATTATTCTGTCATGGAGGAGAAGAGTTATTCTGTCAAAGAGAACAGTTATTCTGTCATTGAGGAGAAGAGTTATTCTGTCACGGAGGAGAAGAGTTATTCTGTCATTGAGGAGAAGAGTTATTCTGTGATGGAGGAGAACAGTTATTTTGTCATTGAGGAGAAGGTTTATTCTGTCATGGAGGAGAAGAGTTATTCTGTCATTGAGGAGAAGGTTTATTCTGTCACGGAGGAGAAGAGTTATTCTGTCATAGAGGAGAAGAGTTATTCTGTCACGGAGGAAAACAGTTATTCTGTCATGAAGGAGAAGATTTATTCTGTCATGGAGGATAAGAGTTATTCTGTCAAAGAGAACAGTTCTTCTGTCAAGGAAAATATTATTTGTATTTAATGTATATACACTGCTCAAAAAAATAAAGGGAACACTTAAACAACACAATGTAACTCCAAGTCAATCACACTTCTGTGAAATCAAACTGTCCACTTAGGAAGCAACACTGATTGACAATACATTTCACATGCTGTTGTGCAAATGGAATAGACAACAGGTGGAAATTATAGGCAATTAGCAAGACACCCCCAATAAAGGAGTGGTTCTGCAGGTGGGGACCACAGACCACTTCTCAGTTCCTATGCTTCCTGGCTGATGTTTTGGTCACTTTTGAATGCTGGCGGTGCTTTCACTCTAGTGGTAGCATGAGACGGAGTCTACAACCCACACAAGTGGCTCAGGTAGTGCAGCTCATCCAGGATGGCACATCAATACGAGCTGTGGCAAGAAGATTTGCTGTGTCTGTCAGCGTAGTGTCCAGAGCATGGAGGCGCTACCAGGAGACAGGCCAGTACATCAGGAGACGTGGAGGAGGCCGTAGGAGGGCAACAACCCAGCAGCAGGACCGCTACCTCCGCCTTTGTGCAAGGAGGAGCAGGAGAAGCACTGCCAGAGCCCTGCAAAATGACCTCCAGCAGGCCACAAATGTGCATGTGCCTGCTCAAACGGTCAGAAACAGACTCCATGAG
>NC_042962.1:2314715-2317061 GCF_901001165.1 Salmo trutta
CCCCTCTCCCCTCTCCCTGACCTCCCCTCAGAGGTTATGCTGCTCCCCTCTCCCCTCTCCCCTCTCCCCTCTCCCCTCTCCCTGACCTCCCCTAAGAGGTTATGCTGCTCCCCTCTCCCCTCTCCCATCTCCCCTCTCCCTGACCTCCCCTCAGAGGTTATGCTGCTCCCCTCTCCCCTCTCCCCTCTCCCCTCTCCTCTCTCCCTGACCTCCCCTCAGAGGTTATGCTGCTCCCCTCTCCTCTCTCCCCTCAGAGGTAGTGTAGCTAGAACATCTCACCCCGCCTCCTCTCTTCCTGACCTCCCCTCTCCCCTCTCCCCTCAGAGTTAGTGTTGCTAGAACGTTCTTTTGTAAGTAAATATCCCATCAATATTTAATGGAACTGTTTTTGTTTCGGCTTCCTCTCTGTGTGACATCTTGTTTCTGCCCCATCAGGCAGAATGGGCTGTGTACCTTATGATGCTCATCAAGCAGAACACAGACCAGCACTTGCCATCTACAGCCTATACAACGTCTTATGCCTGAAGGCACAATCCTTTTGTCATTGTTGACAAACCAACCATTCACAGTAGGGTGTGTCTGAAGGCGCCCACGTACTCGCTTTGGTTTGCTCCTAGTAGAAATCGGCTAGGCGAAGCGAACGTCTGTTCCTCTCATACTCCCTTAAACTAACTTCTCTTGGGAAGAAAAACTAAAAAAACGTTTGTCCCTCTTGGGATGCCGTAGCAACAACATAGCCAGTATTCACTTCCTCAAAATAGTCTGAATTAAACTAGGATTAATCAAGAAATCTGTCATTCATTTTGATGTTTGTTTTTTTGCCAAAGAGGTCTTAGTTGCCAATTTGACATCTAACTAAGATGTTTTGTGAAGCATTTCTCAAGTGGAAACAATTGCATGAAAACTAGTCATCTCTCATCGAATGACAACAAACGCTTCATTGAAGAACCCCGTCCGTATTTCCCACTTCTACTAGGAGTAGTTTTTTTTTGACCAATCACCGACTAAGAGGCGCAAACTTCGGCTAACGTACTTTCGTCTTGCCTCAAGAAAACATTTTGTGTGAGCGAACAGCCTGAAAAATACCATGCCGAACTCCAAAACTAACAAAAACGTCACACAATTTTATCACAACAGGCTTTATCCTCCGATGACGTTATTGTTTTTGGACAAGGATGTCATTTTCTGTTATTACATAAAACGGTGTTTGATGGTCAGCAACCAGCCATCTACATTTGTCTGCTTCAATGATAATTGTTTTACCGTGTCTCTCATGACAAAAATGTAGGTCACGCAAGTTGTAGTTCTGTGTTCTGGGATGACTAAAACCAGCAATGACTCACAGACCCAGACTCACAGCAATATAACAGCAATCACATACAACTTGCTTATCAGGGGTCAAACTGCCGTTGTTGGTCTTTAGGGTTGGCAGTTCTAAGTGAGTCTAATTCTCTGTTGTGCACTTAGACACAGCATTGGAAATGAAAGGGGCTTGTAAGCCTTGGAAAAGAGGCTTGTTCCGTGTGCTTTTGTGTGTTCAGCGGGGACATGAAACTGAGTGTTTTTTGTGTTGTACGCCGGTAATGCCCTCTAATGCTGACAGTTGAGTCTCCACAGGAAGTCCTACTAGTCTCAGGTGGGTCCTCCCAAGGTACTAGCTGAATTAAATGGCTAGCTACGGCTGCCTAGCAGCCTGGCCTGATTGCCTGCAAGGTTTTTTTTTAAATGTTGTCAAAGCCCAGAGAGGCCTGGCGTAACATTAGTGCTCTGTTCTAAGTGTAAATTTAGCGACATTCTGTTCTGTTCTGACAAAGCAGAAAGCAGTCATCAAAACCAACGGGCCTGGGGACAGACGGACGGACAGACTTGGTCCGAGTAGGGATAGATTGGGCTGTTAAACCAACGGGCCTGGGGACAGACGGACGGACAGACTTGGTCCGAGTAGGGATAGATTGGGCTGTTAAACCAACGGGCCTGGGGACAGACGGACGGACAGACTTGGTCCGAGTAGGGATAGATTGGGCTGTTAAACCAACGGGCCTGGGGACAGACGGACGGACAGACTTGGTCCTAGTAGGGATAGATTGGGCTGTTAAACCAACGGGCCTGGGGACAGACGGACGGACAGACTTGGTCCGAGTAGGGATAGATTGGGCTGTTAAACCAACGGGCCTGGGGACAGACGGACGGACAGACTTGGTCCGAGTAGGGATAGATTGGGCTGTTAAATGGTTGTGAATAAAACTAGCACCACTGGGAAAAGAGCAGGCGGAGAGAAGGAGAGGAGAGGGGAGAGGAGAAGGGAGGGGGAAGAGGGGAGGGGGGAAGGGGAGAGGGAGAGGGGAG
>NC_042962.1:2317161-2342161 GCF_901001165.1 Salmo trutta
GGCTCCCCTGATTGGAGGAAGCCCGGGATCTGGTCTGCTGTTGAAAGATGCGAAGAAGAGTCTGTATATTCTGTTCCATACCAGCCATACCTGCAGTACTCCACCAGGAGAGAGAAAAAAAAACCTGCATGTGACAAAAATGCAGAAATGTGACTCCCTGGTAGTCCAAACAATGTGGTGTCACTTCAGCCCCACCTGGTGCCGAGTGGTATCCCACAGGTGGAGGTTAAAGGGGCCATAGCATCCATGCTGCACCGTCAGCCTCCATGCTGCACCGTCAGACTCCATGCTGCACCGTCAGACTCCATGCTGCACCGTCAGACTCCATGCTGCACCGTCAGACTCCATGCTGCACCGTCAGCATCCATGCTGCACCGTCAGACTCCATGCTGCACCGTCGGCAGGCATGGGGCTCCCATAGACTCCAGAGTGGGGGTATAATCCAAATGGTAGTACCATTTACTAGATACCCCAGGTGCCATAAAACACTGGACTGCAGGTGGGCACTGTGGATGGGACCCTGCGTTGGAGTGTTACTCAAAAGTACTCTTTGCAAAAAAACAAAAAAAATTGTATCTTTAATTTACAATCTGTTGAAACTATGAGAATAGAAAAGTTCAGAACTTTTCTGAAAACATCACAACACTGTTGAATAATATATGGCAAATATAAATCAATACTGGATGGTGTTCAGAGATAGATTGAAGGGATTGAGTGTTGCTAAAAGGTGGGACAAAACAAAACAAAGAAAAGGTAACTAATGTAAAATATTCTGTGTCTGTAAAATGTATATAGTATGTAGAAGCTGGAAGTAGAAGCCTAAGTGTTGTTGTCCATTAGTTTACTGCAATTAGAGGAGGGGTGGTAGGGTTAGGGGAACATAATAAAGCAAAATATCTGCAATATTAAAGCTGATCTGCCACCTAATTATTAATATTTTTCTATGATGACACGGCCTACAGGGATGAGGTAGGCACTCAGAGTGTCCACAAGGGCCCTCAGAGTGTCCACAAGGACCCTCAGAGTGTCCACAAGGGCCCTCAGAGTGTCCACAAGGGCCCTCAGAGTGTCCACAAGGACCCTCAGAGTGTCCACAAGGACACTCAGAGTGTCCACAAGGGCCCTCAGAGTGTCTTCAAGGGCCCCATTAATAGCATACTGTTGGGCTGAATCACAGCCTGGTAAGGAAACTCCACCGCCGCAGACCGCAAGGTACTTCAGAGGACACCTGGAACACCAGGTGTCGCATGAAGGCCAAGAAGAACATCAGGGACCCAAACCAACTACCCAAGCCATGACCTTTTCTCCCCTCTTCAATCACTTAGACTCGGACGGTACAGAAGCACCCACTGCTTCTCCCACTATGGACAAAAGCCTAAGATTTTCTATTAAAAACGGTCAGGATCTGAAAATCAGATGTGGAGTTTTATTCTGTGTTCAATTTTGGTTCAGAATGGGACTGTCAGTTATGCAGTGTTGTCCTTTGTTGATCTATGACTATTGACGATAAATATTGTTAGACAGACCATCAGGGTGGAGGAGAATAGAGAAGCCTCTTTCATTGTCCTCCAGTGAAAGGTCTTCTTTATTGTGAAGCGGGACGATGGCAGCTGGTAGGGTCCGCCCTCTATACAGACAGAGATGAATGTCAAAGAACAAGCGGAGAGAAGCATTTCAATGGAAATCTAAACAGGTGGGCGTGAACAATTTGTTTTGCCATGTTTTCTGTTAACATGTCCCCAAAACACCCTTTCTCCCCTCCCACCCATCCCCCCTCCCCCCATCTTGAACCTCCCCCCAGACATAATCGAGCCGTGGCAGAAAGGGGCGAGAAACCCTGTCCTTGATGTGGCCATCTTTAATGGGAGGCTTTTGTCATGCAGACACATGTTGTAATTACCAACTGATGTATCTCTTCTGGCTTCACCCTTTTTCTGCCAATTGAATCCAAGCAGTACAAAAGTGTGGTAAGACCCTGAAAACTCTCACAAACTTCTACAGATGCACCGTGAAGAGCATCCTGTCGGGATGTATCACCGCCTGGTACTGCGATTGCACCGTTCGCAACCGCAGGGCCTCTCAGCCCAACGTGTCACCAGGAGCACACTGCCTGCCCTCCAGGACATCTACAGCACCCGGTGTCAAATCAAATCAAATCAAATTGTATTTTTTTCACATGCGTCGAATACAACAGGCCTCACAGTGAAATGCTGAATACAACAGGTGTAGACCTCACAGTGAAATGCTGAATACAACAGGTGTAGTAGACCTCACAGTGAAATGCTGAATACAACAGGTGTAGACCTCACAGTGAAATGCTGAATACAACAGGTGTAGACCTCACAGTGAAATGCTGAATACAACAGGTGTAGTAGACCTCACAGTGAAATGCTGAATACAACAGGTGTAGTAGACCTCACAGTGAAATGCTGAATACAACAGGTGTAGTAAACCTCACAGTGAAATGCTGAATACAACAGGTGTAGTAGACCTCACAGTGAAATGCTGAATACAACAGGTGTAGACCTCACAGTGAAATGCTGAATACAACAGGTGTAGTAGACCTCACAGTGAAATGCTGAATACAACAGGTGTAGACCTCACAGTGAAATGCTGAATACAACAGGTGTAGTAGACCTCACAGTGAAATGCCGAATACAACAGGTGTAGTAAACCTCACAGTGAAATGCTGAATACAACAGGTGTAGTAGACCTTACAGTGAAATGCTGAATACAACAGGTGTAGTAGACCTCACAGTGAAATGCTGAATACAACAGGTGTAGTAGACCTCACAGTGAAATGCTGAATACAACAGGTGTAGTAGACCTCACAGTGAAATGCTGAATACAACAGGTGTGTTAGACCTCACAGTGAAATGCTGAATACAACAGGTGTAGTAGACCTCACAGTGAAATGCTGAATACAACAGGTGTAGTAGACTAATGAATGCTTACTTACAAGCCCTTAACCAACATTGCAGTTCAAGAAATAAAGTTAAGAAAATATTGATTAGATAAACTAAAGTAAAAAATAAAATAAAAAGTAACACAATAAAATAACAATAATGAGGTTATATACAGAGGGTGCCGGTGCCGAGTCAATGTGCGGGGCTACAGGTTAGTCGAGGTAATATGTACATGTAGGTAGGGGTAAAGTGTCAATGCATAGATAATAAACAGCGAGTAGCAGCAGTGTAAAAACAAATGCAGAGCGTCCTGTATTGATGCTTTGGTTGTTTGATGGTTCGTCTGAGGGCATTTTCCTTTTATTAAACATTTTATTTCACCTTTATTTAACCAGGTAGGCTAGTTGAGAACAAGTTCTCATTGACAACTGCGACCTGGCCAAGATAAAGCAAAGCAGTGTGACACAAACAACAACACAGAGTTACACAGGTAATAAACAAACGAACAGTCAATAACACAACAGAAAAAGTCTATATACAGTGTGTGCAAATGGCGTGAGGAGGTAAAGGAATAAATAGGCCATAATAGCAAAGTAATTACAATTTAGCAAATTAATACTGGAGTGATTGATATGCAGATGATGATGTGCAAGTAGAAATACTGGTGTGCAAAAGAGCAGAAAAGTAAATAAAAACAATATGGGGATGAGGTAGTTAGATTGGATGGGCTATTTACAGATGGGCTATGTACAGCTGCAGCGATCGGTTAGCTGCTCGGATAGCTGATGTTTAAAGTTAGTGAGGGAAATATAAGTCTCCAACTTCAGCGATTTTTGCAATTCGTTCCAGTCATTGGCAGCAGAGAACTGGAAGGAAAGGCGGCCAAAGGAGGTGTTGGCTTTGGGGATGACCAGTGAGATACACCTGCTGGAGCGCGTGCTACGGGTGGGTGTTGTTATCGTGACCAGTGAGCTGAGATAAGGCAGAGCTTTACCAAGCATGGACTTATAGATGACCTGCAGCCAGTGGATCTGGCGACGAATATGTAGCGAGGGCCAGCCAACGAGAGCATACAGGTCGCAGTGGTGGGTGTTATATGGGGCTTTGGTGACAAAACGGATGGCACAGTGATGGACTGCATCTAGTTTGCTGAGTAGAGTGTTGGAGGCTATTGTGTAAATGACATCGGCGAAGGATCGGTAGGATAGTCATAGCGGGATTTCTTTTAGAAATCCCGCGACTTGGAAGTGGCAACTCTAGCCTTTAGCTCGGTCCGGATGTTGCTTGTAATCCATGGCTTCTGGTTGGGATATGTACGTACTGTCACTGTGGGAAGGTCAAGAAGATCATCAAGGACTTCAGCCACTCGAGCCACAGCCTGTTCACCCTGCTACCATCCAGAAGGCGTGGTCAGCACAGGCGCATCAAAGGTGGGACCGAGAAACTGAAAAACAGCTTCCATCTCCAGGCCATTAGACTGTTAAAACCTCTTATGGATAGGGGGCAGTATTTTCACGTCCGGATGAAAACCGCGCCCAGAATAAACTGCCTGTTATTCAGGCCCAGAAGGTAGGATGTGCATATTATTAGTATATTTGGATAGAAAACACTCTGAAGTTTCTAAAACTGTTTGAATGATGTCTGTGAGTATAACAGAACTCATATGGCAGGCGAAAACCTGAGAAGAATCTGCTAGCGTCCCACATACCCCAGAGAGGTTATCTCTGAGTCTGAGTGGCGATGGGGTGCAACAGTACCCTGAGTAGGCACTCTGGCTGATTCAGATGAGTCTGGAGCACTTTCCACATTTGTAGGTTGCTTCAGTGGATGTTCAGGTGATGGCTCGTAGTCATGGTAGGTCTCCAGTAGCTGATCTTGGTTTGTCACTTGACATGAGTCCTCTCTGAGGTTGGTTCCTGGAAACAGTTGATCCACGTGTCTCCTCCAGATGTTTTCCGGTGTGTGAACTGTGTAGGACACAGGCCCTGTTTGTGCAACCACTGTTGCTGGTATCCCCTTTGGACCTTTGCAGTAGTTCCGAGCAAGAACTCTCTCTCCAGCTATGAAGCTTCTGTCTTTTGGTTTGCTCCGTCTCTCCACCTGTGCTCTCTGTTGTGTCTGTACAACCTGTTTCGTCATTGGAGGTCTCAGGAGGTCGAGTCGCATGCGAAGCTGTCTTTTCATCATGGCTGACGCGGGTGCCACTTTGGTTGTAGCTTGGGGAGTGTTTCTGTAGGTTAACAGGAAGGTGTTTAGATGCCTATTGTGGGAGCCGTTCCCTTGTGATGATTTTAAAGCTTGCTTCATCGTTTGGACAAACCTTTCAGCGAGACCGTTCGTTGCAGGGTGATACGGCGCTGACTTGATGTGCTGAATTGATTTACTTCCATGAATGACCGGAACTCTTCAGACACCAGTTGGGGGCCATAATCACTAACGAGTTGCGTTGGCAAGCCGAAGCGACTGAAGATTGACTGTAGCTCTTCGATCGTTCTCTCCGCTGAGGTGCTCTTCATCACTGTGACCTCAGGCCATTTGCTATGTGCGTCAGCTACGACTAAGAACATACGATCTTCCAGTGGGCCTGCATAATCTATGTGAACTCGCTGCCAAGGCTCCTCTGGGAAGTCCCATGGGTGTAGTGGCGCTAGCTGAGGCATGTTCCTCATCTTTTGACATGCAGAACATGACTTGACCTTGTCTTCGATTGCTGCGTCCAGACCTGACCACCAAAAGTAGCTGCGTGCAATCTCCTTCATTCGCACCATGCCACAGTGCCCTGAATGGAGTTCTTCAAGCACCTGCCTTCTCAGTGGCGGCGGTATGATGACTCGAAAACCCCATAGCAAGCATCCAAACTGAACTGTGAGCTCGTTTCTCCTCACTAGGTAAGGTTGTAGGCTGTCCGACATCTCTCCTTCTTTTCCACGAGTGACAATGTCCACGACCTCAGACATCACTGGATCAGTGTGGGTGAACTTTTTCACTTGGACAGATGTAACTGGGGCGTTCGTCACTTCCTTGAAGTTGAAGATTTCAGCCTGGGAGTGCTCAGTGTGTGCGACAGGTAAGGGAAGCCTTGAGAGGCCGTCTGCATTGCAGTGCTGCTCAGACCTTCTGTACTTGATATCGTACTGGTGAGCAGATAACAATAACGCCCATCGCTGCATGCGGCTGGCTGCAAGCGACGTAATGCCGGTGTGGGGACCAAAGATGGAGGTGAGGGGTCTATGGTCCGTCAGCAGTGTGAATCGTCGGCCAAACAGTAACTGATGAAATTTCTTAACTCCAAACACAATGGCGAGTGCTTCACGCTCTATCTGTGCATAATTGCTCTCGGCTTTTCTTAAGGTCCGTGATGCGAAAGCAATTTACATTTCTTCACCTGATGACATGATGTGTGAGACAACTGCACCAACGCCATAAGGCGATGCATCACATGCCAACTGTAATGGCAAGTTGGGGTTGAAGTGGGTTAGGGCCTTTGACTGAGCTAAGGCTGTTCTCGCTTTCTTGAAGGCCTCCTCACATCTGTCTGTCCACTTCCACTGTTTGGTTTTGTTCAAAAGTTCATGCAGTGGCTTTAACATTTTAGTTAGGTTTGGCACAAACTTTGCGTAGTGTGTCAGTAGTCCTAAGAATGATCTCAGCTGACTCACATTCTGTGGGGATGGAGCTTCCACAACGGCCTTCACCTTCGATGGCGCCTTGTGGAGCCCCGAACTGTCGATGACGTGGCCCAGGTACTCAACAGAGGGCCGGAAAAACTCGCATTTGTCCTTCCGGACCCTCAGACCGTACTCCTCCAATCTCTGTAGTGTAGCGTTCAGGTTTCCCAGGTGCTCCTGCTCGTCTTTGCCGGTGATGAGTAGATCATCGAGGTAACATTGGACCCCAGTGAGCCCGCTCAGTATCTGGTCCATAGCTCTCTGAAACAAGGCCGGAGCTGAGGTGATTCAAAACGGAAGCCTCCGGTACCTGTACAGTCCTTTGTGAGTCACTATGGTCAACAGTTCTTGTGACTCTTGGTCCACATGCATCTGTAGATAGACCTGACATAAGTATATCTTACTGAATATTTGTCCTCCAGCTAAACCAGAAAAGAGGTCGTCAATGAGGGGTAGTGGATATTTTTCAGCAGTCAAGACTGGGTTAATTGTGACTTTGAAATCACCACAGAGTCTGAGTGATCCATCTTTTTTTATGACTGGAACAACAGGTGTAGCCCATTCACTAACATTCACTGGATCCAATATTCCACTCTCCACTAGTCTGCTTCACTAACATTCACTGGATCCAATACTCCACTCTCCACTAGTCTGTTTAGCTCAATTTCAACTTTTGGTTTAATGGAGTATGGGACAGGTCTAGCTTTGAAGCATTTTGGCTTGCTGTCTGGTTTCACGGTCAGTTTAACTGTTATGTCCTTCTCACTGCCAAGGTCTTCTTTGAACACATTCGTGTGTTTCCTCAATATCCCTTGTAGGTTCGTGTCCTCGTTTCAACCATGTGAATTTCCTGCCAGTTTAGTTTGATCTTTTTCCAGCCATGTGCGTCCTAGCAATGCTGGATGGTTGCCTTTCACAATGTAGAGTGGTAGCTTCACATTCTGTTTGTTGAGCTCCACTGTGACAATCACGCTTCCTCTCACTGGAACAGTCTCACCGGTGTATGTTTTCAACGTCATCTTTGTGGGCTGTAGTGTGAGGTGATGTAGTTTCTCCTTGTATACAGCCTCAGACAGCAAAGATATGGCTGCTCCTGTGTCCCCTAGCATCCGTACTGTGTTTCCATCCAGTAGCGGTGTCACCCATTATCCGTATCCATTGTCTGAAATGGACAAAACATGCAAAGATTCTTCCCCTTCTGACAGGGTATCAACTTTGTTCATCCTCTGTGTGCTCCATTTTATGCACTTTCTTTTTGTACTTCCTGAAGTCGCTTTGCCTTTGTTCAGTACTTTTGTTTGATTGTCTCTTTTTGTTTTTACATGCACGTTTGATGTGACCCTTTTTTCCACAACTTCTGCAGTCTAAGTCTTTGCACCAACACTCCTCTGCTTGGTGACCTGGTTTCCCACAGCGATAGCATGGCTTGCCACCTCCTACCTTGTTTTTTTAACCACGTAGACACCTTATGCATTTGGGTCCATGCACTTAGCTGTTGTACATCTTTATTTGCCATTTCCATTGATGTACTCACTTCTATTGCTCTCTGCAATGTTAAGTTACTCTCAGTCAGATGGCCCCGCTGCGCATGCCACACACTAACCAATCACGTATAGTGTCACTCAGTGATCGCCCAAATTCACAGTGTTCAGATAACTGTTTCAATACAGTCACAAACTGTAAGATTGATTCTTCCTCCTCTTGATTTCTCTTATGAAACCGGAATCTCTCTGCGATTATCAGTGGTTTGGGAGAATAATGTCCTTTTAATTAAGGTAGCCACAATTTCCTCATATGATTTATCACCAGGTTTTTCAGGCGTTACTAGGCTGCGCAGTAGATTGAATGTTTTTCCTCCCTTAACAGTCAAAAATGTTGGCACAACGACTTCTGCTTTAATGCCATTTGCCAACACAAAGTACTCAAAACGTTCTGTGTAAGAACTCCATTGTTCCACAGATTCATCAAATGTTCCTATATTTCCGATCAATGCAGACATTTTCGGTTTATTTTTCTTTTCTCACACTTTTCAGACGGTCCCTTACACCCAGACCCCTTTTTTTTCCTTTCTTTTAACTCACGATGACTTCACTTCCTCCCGCCGAGAAACTCTTCCTGTCCCTCGAAACTCTTCCTGTCCCTCGAAACTCTTCCTATCCCTCGAAACTCTTCCTATCCCTCGAAACTCTTCCTGTCCCTCGAAACTCTTCCTGTCCCTCGAAACTCTTCCTGTCCCTCGAAACTCTTCCTGTCCCTCGAAACTCTTCCTATCCCTCGAAACTCTTCCTATCCCTCGAAACTCTTCCTGTCCCTCGAAACTCTTCCTGTCCCTCGAAACTCTTCCTGTCCCTCGAAACTCTTCCTATCCCTCGAAACTCTTCCTATCCCTCGAAACTCTTCCTATCCCTCGAAACTCTTCCTGTCCCTCGAAACTCTTCCTGTCCCTCGAAACTCTTCCTATCCCTCGAAACTCTTCCTATCCCTCGAAGCTCTCGTTGCCGTGACATCAAAGGCTAGCTAGCATCATTCGACTGGCTAGCTCCACGTTTTGTTTGTGTCTTTCTACAGCGAAAACAAAAATAACGAATTTAACTCAGACTTTCTGCCGAAGATGATGAGTACAAACGTGAGAACGTTTCTTCCTCGTCACACAGTGTCTGTTGTATAGCACACAGTATTACTTATACAACTAATATAAGGACAGGACATGAGACGGGAGTAGAAATTAACGTGGGCATTGTTTAATGTGTTTCACAGGAAGAACATTCCAAGCATTTCAACGTAGGTAAGCAAGGGGGGGGGGGGGGGGGGGGGTTACAGGTGCCCTAAAGGGACAAAACTAGAATATCAATACACAACATATTCCTCCCCTGTCCCTCTTTCCTCTCATCACACAGTGCCCCTCCTCTGTCCCTCTTTCCTCTCATCACACAGTGTCCCTTCTCTGTCCCTCTTTCCTCTCATCACACAGTGTCCCTCCTCTGTCCCTATTTCCTCTCATCACACAGTGTCCCTTCTCTGTTGCTCTTCCTCTCGTCACTGGTGTATCGCCACCGGGGCCCAAGGGTAGCGGAGAACAGGCAGGCAGCAACCACCACAGACAGACAGACGTCCTCCACGGTCCATGTCTGACGTTACTTACAGAGGCACTGAACTCACTCCCACCAGACGAAACAGGATGTTTCAACTTCACGTTTTCCCCCTCCCCCCAAAATATGCAAAGAAAACCGCATTGCCAAGCTCCACGGGAGCAACTGGGAGCCATCTTCTATCGGGAATTAGAGAAGAACAGAGAGACCTGCTGCTAGCTACATGTCTCAGTCACACTCCAACACCAATATCAATGTGTATGGTAGGGTTAGCATTGGGTTTTTTTTGTAGCTATGTAAATATTAGGGGCATGCCATTTCTGACGCCTCCGTTATTGTTATGGGACATTCGGTTGTTGCAGCATAAGCAGTATAAAGGGTTCGACATAGTAGATGAAGGGTTGAATTTTCTGAGTTCTCACTAAAGCTGCACATTGAACGATACTGCTGGCATCTCAATGTATTATATTGCTGGCATCTCAGTGTATTATGTTGCTGGCATCTCAGTGTATTATATTGCTGGCATCTCAGTGTATTATATTGCTGGCATCTCAATGTATTATATTGCTGGCATTTCAATGTATTATATTGCTGGCATCTCAGTGTATTATATTGCTGGCATCTCAATGTATTATATTGCTGGCATCTCAATGTATTATATTGCTGGCATCTCAGTGTATTATATTGCTGGCATCTCAGTGTATTATATTGCTGGCATCTCAATGTATTATATTGCTGGCATCTCAGTGTATTATATTGCTGGCATCTCAGTGTATTATATTGCTGGCATCTCAGTGTATTATATTGCTGGCATCTCAATGTATTATGTTGCTGGCATCTCAGTGTATTATATTGCTGACATCTCAGTGTATTATATTGCTGGCATCTCAATGTATTATGTTGCTGGCATCTCAGTGTATTATGTTGCTGGCATCTCAGTGTATAATATGGCTGGCATCTCAATGTATAATATTGCTGGCATCTCAGTGTATTATATTGCTGGCATCTCAATGTATTATATTGCTGGCATCTCAGTGTATTATATTGCTGGCATCTCAGTGTATTATATTGCTACCATGAAAGTGGCCATAACAAATCAAATAAAAATATCCAGAAAAACATTGCAATAACATATGCAGTGTCAAACTCTAAAACTGGTACATTAGACGCTATAACTGGTACATTAGACCCTATAACTGGTACTTTAGACTATAACTGGTACATTATACCCCATAACTGGTACTTTAGACCTTATAACAGGTACATTAGACCTTATAACTGGTACATTAGACCCTATAACTGGTACTTTAGACCCTATAACTGGTACATTAGTCCCTATAACTGGTACATTAGACCCTATAACTGGTACTTTAGACCCTATAACTGGTACATTAGACCATATAACTGGTACTTTATACCCCATAACTGGTACATTAGACCCTATAACTGGTACTTTATACCCTATAACTGGTACTTTAGACCCTATAACTGGTACATTAGACCATATAACTGGTACTTTATACCCTATAACTGGTACATTAGACCCTATAACTGGTACTTTATACCCTATAACTGGTACATTAGACCATATAACTGGTACTTTATACCCTATAACTGGTACATTAGACCATATAACTGGTACATTAGACCATATAACTGGTACTTTATACCCCATAACTGGTACTTTATACCCTATAACTGGTACATTAGACCCTATAACTGGTACTTTAGACCCTGGTACTTTAGACCCTGGTACTTTAGACCCTATAACTGGTAAATTAGACCCTATAACTGGTACTTTATACCCTATAACTGGTACTTTATACCCTATAACTGGTACTTTAGACCCTATAACTGGTACTTTATACCCTATAACTGGTACTTTAGACCCTATAACTGGTACATTAGACCCTGGTACATTAGACCCTATAACTGGTACTTTAGACCCTGGTACATTAGACCCTATAACTGGTACATTAGACCATATATCTGGTACTTTATACCCTATAACTGGTACATTAGACCCTATAACTGGTACATTAGACCCTATAACTGGTACTTTAGACCCTATAACTGGTACATTAGACCCTATAACTGGTACTTTATACCCTATAACTGGTACATTAGACCCTATAACTGGTACATTAGACCATATAACTGGTACTTTAGACCCTGGTACTTTATACCCTATAACTGGTACATTAGACCATATAACTGGTACTTTAGACCCTATAACTGGTACATTAGACCCTATAACTGGTACTTTAGACCCTATAACTGGTACTTTAGACTATAACTGGTACATTAGACCCTATAACTGGTACATTAGACCCTATAACTGGTACATTAGACCCTATAACTGGTACGTTAGACCCTATAACTGGTACATTAGACCCTATAACTGGTACATTAGTCCCTATAACTGGTACATTAGACCCTATAACTGGTACGTTAGACCCTATAACTGGTACATTAGACCCTATAACTGGTACATTAGACCCTATAACTGGTACATTAGACCCTATAACTGGTACGTTAGACCCTATAACTGGTACATTAGACCCTATAACTGGTACATTAGACCCTATAACTGGTACATTAGACCATATAACTGGTACATTAGACCCTATAACTGGTACATTAGACCCTATAACTGGTACATTAGACCCTATAACTGGTACTTTAGACCCTATAACTGGTACATTAGACCCTATAACTGGTACTTTAGACTATAACTGGTACATTAGACCCTATAACTGGTACATTAGACCCTATAACTGGTACGTTAGACCCTATAACTGGTACATTAGACCCTATAACTGGTACATTAGACCCTATAACTGGTACTTTAGACCCTGGTACATTAGACCCTATAACTGGTACATTAGACCCTATAACTGGTACTTTAGACCCTGGTACATTAGACCCTATAACTGGTACATTAGACCATATAACTGGTACGTTAGACCATATAACTGGTACATTAGACCATATAACTGGTACTTTAGACCCTGGTACTTTAGACCCTATAACTGGTACTTTAGACCCTATAACTGGTACATTAGACCCTATAACTGGTACATTAGACCCTATAACTGGTACATTAGACCAATATGCTTTATGTGGCACCTCTTTTTAAGGATGTTGAGTACATAACAACAAGCATTACAACAAAACTGGGGTGAATCTGTGCGAAGATTAAAACTACACAGATTCTCAGATAGACTTTGCAATCACACACAGAATCCCTTCCCCTTCTGACCAGATGGCTGTTGCTGTTTGTTTGTTTGAATGAAGAATTTATATATTTCTGATTGCCTGGCAGCAATCACTGTAGTCTCTAGTGAATGATTCACTGACTATAACCTTTCCCTGAATGCAGCGTAATGAGTTAATCAGGATGGATACAAATCATACATGGACCATGAGAACACCTGTTTCAGCTCATGGTCATCTTGACTGTGTACAAAGATTATCTATGATATTGAGAAGATATTAGAGTGACCGCTCTCTCCATTGGAAATACCTGTCCTCAAAGATGGAAGGCAGGCGGAATGAGGGGAGATCAGGTGGGACAATTCTAGTCTATGGGAGGCTGGTACGCTTGTGAACAACAGACCATAGAGACAGAAAGAGGACTCATCTTTGTATTTGTGCTATTATAGCATCTGTGACAGCATGGGCAGTGCCACTGAGGCTAACTCAATTTTAAAGTAGTAAATATTATTATTCATTGGCTGATTGCTCCCAACACTCATTTGACTACTTTAAAATGGTGGAAGCCTTCAATAGTAATGTCAATGCTAAAACGGGTTATATCTATGATGAGTCTTCTATCTATCTCTATGACAACAGGCACAACTCCGAAATAAAGTTGTTTTTTGGGTAAGTTGCCAAAATGCCACGTGCGACCACTTATATCAGTGCATTGGTAACAACCTAACCATTAGGAAACTTCTATTCAATCAAATAAGCCTCACCAAGCAAATTAGCAATTACATTGTTGAATGACCGAATTCAACACTCTTTAATTGACCTCCATACAAAAATACCTCACTTCGTGGGCTTATTTTTGTGGACAGATATTGGTGGGAACTGGAAATTGCTGTCATACACCTTGATCCAGAGCATCCCAAACATGCTCAATTGGGGACCATTCTGGTGAGTATGCAGGCCATGGAAGAACTGGGACATTTTCAGCTTCCAGGAATTGTGTACAGATCATTGCGACATGGGGCTGTGCATTATCATGCTGAAACATGACGTGATGGCGGCAGATGAATGGCACGACAATGGGCCTCAGGATCTCGTATTATGCCTGCCCATACTATAACCACACCACCACCATGGAGGACTCTGTTCACAACTTTGACATCAGCAAACCGCTCACCCACACGACGCTATACATGCTGTCTGCCATTTGCCCGGTACAGTTGAAACTGGGATTTATCTGAGATGAATACACTTCTCCAGTGTTCCAGTGTCCATCGAAGGTGAGCATTTGTCCACTGAAGTCAGTTACAAAGCCGAACTGCAGTCAGGTCAAGACCCTGGTGAGGACAACGAGCACGCAGATGAGCTTCCCTGAGACGATTTCTGACAGTTTGTGCAGACATTTTTTTTGGTTTGTGCAAACCCACAGTTTCATCAGCTGTACAGGTGGCTGGTCACAGACGATCCCGCAGGTGATAAAGCCGGATATGGAGGTCTTGCCGGTTGGACGTACTGCCAAATTCTCTAAAATGATGTTTGAAGTGGCTTATAGTAGAGAAATGAACATTAAATTATCTGGGCACAGCTCTGTTGGCATTGTGCTGTGTGACAAAACTGTACATTTTAGAGGGACCTTTTACTGTCCTCAGCACAAGGTGAACTTGTGTAACGATCATGCTGTTTAATCAGCTTCTTGATATGCCACACCTGTCAGGTGGATGGATTATCTTGACAAAAAAGGGATGTAAACAAATGTGTGCACAAAATTTGACAGAAATATCTTTGTATGGAACATTTCTGGGATCATTTATTTCAGCTCATGAAGCACGGGACCAACACTTTACATGTTGCGTTTATATGTTTTTTCAGTGTTAATATGCATCTGTACAGCATGTCAAAATTAGGACTGTAGGTGTATGAAGGTAGTGTGCATCTCTCCAAAGAGCCGGAATAAACCAGGGCACAATTAGACGGGGTGAGCGTGTGTTTGTGTGTATGTGCACGTGTTTGTAATTAGATGCACCTGCAGTGTAGCAGGAACTGGCATGAAAACCTTTAAATACATCCTTCAATTGACTAAATCAAAGCCACAATATAAAAATAAACTCTCACAATCTAAGTCTCTCACTCAGCAAATCCAGATACTAACACATGCAGAACCACATAGTTAGATAAAAGGTCCATTTTGACTTTCAGAGGTGAAACCTTAAAACCTCCACCCCAAGGATATCTGCTTTAGGTTTTAAAATGGAAGGGGCTACTACATCACATGTTATGTACTTTTACAATGATTCACTGATCTCACAATGATTCACTGATCTCACAATGATTCACTGATCACACAATGATTCACTGATCTCACGACGATTCACTGATCTCACAATGATTCACCGATCCCACAATGATTCACTGATCTCACAATGATTCACTGATCTCACGACGATTCACTGATCTCACAATGATTCACTGATCTCACAATGATTCACTGATCTCACAATGATTCACTGATCTCACGACGATTCACTGATCTCACAATGATTCGCTGATCCCACAATGATTCACTGATCTCACAATGATTCACTGATCTCACAATGATTCACTGATCCCACAATGATTCACTCCAGACCATTTAAAGCCATTCTAACATGTCAATATGTTTACTTCTGACCATGTAAAGCCATGCAAACATACCAATAAGTTCACACAAAAAATGGTGCCAGAAAATTAAAATCCGTCTGAAATGAGGACCCCATCCGCCGGCCCCATGCAGCACAAAGCTGGCATACAGCACGAGTCTTAAAAAATGTAATTAAACACAGATAAGATTAATAGAATCGATGGAGGGGAGGATTAAAATACGCTGTTGTCATGGAGGATTGTGGCGGTAGCATCAGACCCCTGTGGGGCTGCTGGAAGGACCTGCTGGAAGGACCTGGGTCCTAGGATGAGGAGAGGTGGGGAGGAGGCCCCTGGGCCCTAGAATGAGGAGAGGAGGGGCGAGAAGAATGGGAGAGGTGGGGAGGAGGAGAGGAGTGGAGGAGGAGAGGTGGGGAGGAGGAGAGGAGAGGTGGTGGGGAGGAGGAGAGGAGAGGTGGTGGGGAGGAGGAGAGGAGAGGTGGTGGGGAGGAGGAGAGGAGAGGTGGTGGGGAGGAGGAGAGGAGAGGTGGTGGGGAGGAGGAGGAGAGGAGAGGAGGAGAGGAGGAGGAGAGGAGAGGTGGTCGGGAGGAGGAGAGGAGAGGTGGTGGGGAGGAGGAGGAGAGGAGAGGAAGAGAGGAGGAGGAGAGGAGAGGTGGTGGGGAGGAGGAGAGGAGAGTCGGGAGGAGGGGAGACGAGGAGCGGAGATGTGGAAAGGAGAGGAGACGAGGCGCAGAGATGTGGGGAGGAGGGCCTCTCTGCCTGGGATTAAAGCAGCCAGGTGGGGTAGTCTGGTGGTTGGAGAGTTTAAATTAGTATTGAGATGACAACCCCCATCAGGACGGATTAGATCCTGATGTCTGCCAGGCAGAGACGGGCTGGAGACGGGCTGGAGACGGGCTGGAGATGGGTATGGGGTATTGAGCTGGCACTGGCAGAGGCATCCATCACACAAGACCTAAGGCGATGTGGCACTAGGCAGTCACTCTGCTGCTGCCTGTCTGTCTGTCTGTCTGTCTGTCTGTCTGTCTGTCTGTCTGTCTGTCTGTCTGTCTGTCTGTCTGTCCTCTACTTTATCATAATGCACAAAATATTAGAGAATGTCAAACCTAAAAAAATCACTATTAATTCTTGAGAATTTCCATTTTTTTTCTTCTTCCAAAACAGTTATTTTACTTTCACAAATATTTTCTTACACATTCTACAATGACGTCTCTTCCTAACAGGTGAATTGAGTCACTTGCTAGAAAATATTGTATGACTATTACTTTACTATTATCATGTTATCTTAGCCCAGGAGGTTATATTAGGATGTTGGAGGACAGTTATGCTCAGTATTTTCATCATAGGATAATGTTATATTTCTCTCAGTGGCTGCTTGCTCTGTCAAAGCTCAGAGTAGACCAGTAGGGGACACTGACACAAAGCCGGTTCTCTTTAAGCTAATTTAAAAAGACAGCATCCAGATTTTGGAGGCGAAGTCTCACAGATGGCCGATCGCCTGCCTGCCTGCCTGCCTGCCTGCCTGCCTGCCTGCCTGCCTGCCTGCCTGTCTGTCTGTCTGTCTGTCTGTCTGTCTGTCTGTCTGTCTGTCTGTCTGTCTGTCTGTCTGCCTGCCTGCCTGCCTGCCTGCCTGCCTGCCTGCCTGCCTGTCTGCCTGCCTGCCTGTCTGTCTGTCTGTCTGTCTGTCTGTCTGTCTGTCTGTCTGTCTGTCTGCCTGCCTGCCTGCCTGCCTGCCTGCCTGCCTGCCTGCCTGCCTGCCTGCCTGCCTGCCTGTCTGCCTGTCTGTCTGCAGGATTGTACTAATGTCAAAAAGCTCAGAGAATTAGTGGCTTACTGCCACCTGACAACAGAACCTTTTTGTTCACCGACACATTCTCCGGGTTCTGAAGGCAAAAGCAAAACAAAACTAAAACCAGCAATCCGATTAAAACAATCTCCTTGTGTGCTGATTACCATACATTAACATGAGAAAGAGCCAGGGTGATAAAACAGCGGTAGGTGAGACTCTGGCCCCTCACAACCAGGACCACAAAGTCAGAGGAAGACTCTTCTCCGCCTGGTCTGCCTGGCCCATATGTATCCAGCCTGTCTGGCTGGCGCTGATCACAGTAAATGTGTCATCTCTCCTACGGTAGCTTACAAAACTAGAAATTGTATAGCCTACCACCTGCTGAATGAGGGCTGGGATCAGTGTGGGATGAGTGGGTCAAATCTCCACACAACCTTGTCGATGACAGCCTCCAGATACTAACTAGAATAGACCAGGGGGTATAAAGTAAAACTCACACCCTGAGAAAGAGAAAGACAGAAGGGACCTCCCTTGCACCAACACAACTTGTCCTGCACTCAAAACTAAAGATTTATGGTCTGCTGGTCTGTTTTTCAACAAGCCCAATAATAGGAAGCAGTACCCAACCATAGGACTAGGAATTAGAATACTAGAATATACATGAACCTTCTTATGACGGGTGTAAAGGTCAGCCATTTTGGTCAGGGAGTTGGTCAGCCATGCTGCAGTGATAAGATTTTCTGTAAAACAATTCATTTGAAGATAATCTGCACTGATAGCTAGCTAGCCAGTCAACTTTTGTGGAATGATTCTATGAATGAACTGCCAATATACAAATCAAATCAAATCAAATTTATTTATATAGCCCTTCTTACATCAGCTGATACCTCAAAGTGCTGTACAGAAACCCAGCCTAAAACCCCAAACAGCAAGCAATGCAGCTCCTGCGGTCTCTGGAGAGTTGAAAACAGCAGGTCTGGGACAGGTAGCACATCCGGTGAACAGGTCAGGGTTCCATAGCCGCAGGAAGAACAGTTGAAACTGGAGCAGCAGCATGGCCAGGTGGACTGGGGACAGCAAGGAGTCATCATGTCAGGTAGTCCTGAGGCATGGTATGCCACCGTTCCATATACACAATAGACGCGGTCGAGGGGTCTATGGAAAGCAGACTGTTCCATTGACCAGATTGGCGCACATTCAACAAATTTGACCTAACAAAGTGGATATTTGTCAAGTCCGTCATGATTTATGTATTGTATCAGGCTCAAAATGTGGTTACTTAAGTCCGATATCAATATATTTAGCATTTTTCACTGCATAACATGTAGAAATTGTCCCTTTTCAGGTTTAGAATAAGTAAATGCTAAATGCTAACTCCCGTTCGTATAAGCTGGTTAGCTTAGCTAGCTAAGTGGTGGTGGTGGTCAAAGTAGTTTTAACTGTAATGCAGTTGATTGGTGACGATGACATGAACATGTGTTGGGGTTGACATTCCTTATAGTCATCTTTTTACCTCAACATAGTATATATATACATATATATATATATATATATATATATATATATTTACATGTAACCTTTATTTAACTAGGCAAGTCAGTTAAGAACAAATTCTTATTTATAATGACGGCCTACCGGGGGAACAGTGGGTTAACTGCCTTGTTCAGGGGCAGAATGACAGATTTTTACCTTGTCAGCTCGGGGATTCGATTCAGCAACTTTTTAGTTACTGGCACAAAGCTCTAACCACTAGGCTACCTGCCACCCCAGGTACACATATAAACAATAGGTTTAATTGTAGGCAAAAAAAAATTCTGCCGGACAATGAGGAGAATTGGGATCTTTCCCTCACGGCCCTGTTTCCATGGCAATTCCATTGTTTTGGTTGAGTCCCATGGTGCTCTTTACAACATGAACCCAGTCCATCCCCAGCCACTGGCTGAAATCAGTTGACGATAGGACTTAGACAAGTTGTAAAAGCAACAAATACTGATATTGTATCATGTAATAGCACTCATAATAGCCTTCCAAGAAAAACATGTGTTTTAGATGCTATTTACACAGAACATTTGTATAAAACCCATATCAAGTGTATTTATAATTAAATGACAATATTTTCTGTTGACAACAATTCGATTAAACAATTTCTAGAATATCACATGCCTTACTTTTATGTTCCTGCATAAGTCTAATCAGGATTATGCCCCTCTGCCAGTCATTCAGACTGGCTTGGACTTCTCCCTGAACAATATGGTTGCCATTATTGGGCCATTCTGGAACTCTGAGTGTTTATGACATGCCCCCTCTAGTACTTTAATAGGATCTCTACGTACCCAATTGTATTCAGACATTACTTAGTAGTTGTTAGTCTGCCCATTGTTCTCTGAGTGACTACAATAGAGCAAACACGTCCAGACCCAGTACAGAGTATGTGGAATAACTAGAGAAATAAGAAAAAACAAAGATGCCAAAAAAAAGAGAGAGAAATGTGACAGAGACAGGGGACATCAGGATGGGGATGGATGCCACCATTTGGTATTTCTACAAAGCTCCAGAGAGGAGCTAGCCTCAAGGCACCCGCCACCCGCATTTCACACAAATGAAGTGAGAGAGAGAGAGAGAGAGAGAGAGAGAGAGAGAGAGAGAGAGAGAGAGAGAGAGAGAGAGAGAGAGGGAGAATGCTAGCTCTTCCACAACAACAACCTGAGCCTTCTTTTTCTCCCCCGTCTCCCGTCCCTCCTTTCTTTCGCTCTCTCCCCCCATGATGCCTAGCTCTCAGCTCTCCAGCGGCAACAGGAAATCAAACAATTAGCAGGAGGGAAATAAAGGTCCTGCTTCACCCTCTGGCTCTTGTAAACATGGAAACATTGTTTGGAGAATGCTGCCTGCCTGCCTGCCTTGTCCTCATGGCCAAGCACTGTTTTCCTGCTGGAACTGGCACCCCTAACGACAGCCATGTTCAAACTAACAAAAACAACATGCAGAGCTCCTCATTAAAAGAAAACAGAAAAAAACGAGAAGGGGATATGCAGTCAATTAAATCAATTAGTTAATTTCCTGTATCAGAATCATGAAATATAGACAACTTCTGCGGACATGAGAAACATTAATATTGAGGAAATATTAGAATTTGAATGTATTGATTCCATCTGAAAGGTAACATAAAATGTTGTGCACATGTTCATTAAAATGTTGTGCACATGTTCATTAAAATGTTGTGCACATGTCATTAAAATGTTGTGCACATGTTCATTAAAATGTTGTGCACATGTCATTAAAATGTTGTGCACATGTTCATTAAAATGTTGTGCACGTGTTCATTAAAATGTTGTGCACATGTTCATTAAAATGTTGTGCACATGTTCATTAAATGCATTGGTTGTTATATTTCATTCTTAACCTCTTTTCAAAGTCAAACTACACAAGAAGACATAATGCTATACAGACACCAATGTTGAGAATATCAACAGTACCCTTACTCAGACTGTCTGACTTTGTGTGTGTGGATGTTCACTTCTCCACAAGTAGAGAAACATCCTCTAAGACAGACCGTGTTTCACGTAGTGCTTCTATATGCATGAAGAATAACTCACATGACTCTTTGGGTGAACATGAATCAACTCTGATAACTCACATGACTCTTTGGGTGAACATGAATCAACTCTGATAACTCACATGACTCTTTGGGTGAACATGAATCAACTCTGATAACTCACATGACTCTTTGGGTGAACATGAATCAACTCTGATAATTCACATGACTCTTTGGGTGAACATGAATCAACTCTGATAACTCACATGACTCTTTAGGTGAACATGAATCAACTCTGATAATTCACATGACTCTTTGGGTGAACATGAATCAACTCTGATAACTCACATGACTCTTTAGGTGAACATGAATCAACTCTGATAACTAGCATGGTACTCTTTGTGTGAACATGAATCAACTCTGATAACTAGCATGGTACTCTTTGTGTGAACATGAATCAACTCTGATAACTAGCATGGTACTCTTTGTGTGAACATGAATCAACTCTGATAACTAGCATGGTACTCTTTGTGTGAACGTGAATCAACTCTGATAACTAGCATGGTACTCTTTGTGTGAACGTGAATCAACTCTGATTACTAGCATGGTACTCTTTGTGTGAACGTGAATCAACTCTGATAACTAGCATGGTACTCTTTGTGTGAACATGAATCAACTCTAAAGTAGAGAGTTGGTCTCCTGATGTCCTGCCATAGCTCTACGAGCTTCTCTAAGTGGAACTGTTAACTATGGGACCCCTTCACAGCAAGGAGTTGGTGTGTACATGACAAAGCAGGCCTGGGTCTAGGACAGGACCCGCAGGACCAGGATGTCCCAGTTATACATGTAGGAGAGAGAGAATGAGAGAACAGGACAGAGAGGGAGAGAACAGGACAGGGAGGGAGAGAACAGGACAGGGAGGGAGAGAACAGGACAGAGAGAGAGAAAAGGAGAGAACAGGACAGAGAGGGAGAGAACAGGACAGAGAGAGAGAAAAGGAGAGAACAGGACAGGGAGGGAGAGAACAGGACAGAGAGAGAGAAAAGGAGAGAACAGGACAGGGAGGGAGAGAACAGGACAGAGAGAGAGAAAAGGAGAGAACAGGACAGAGAGGGAGAGAAGGAGAGAACAGGGCAGAGAGGGAGAGAACAGGACAGAGAGGGAGAGAACAGGACAGGGAGGGAGAGAACAGGATAGAGAGATAGAGAAGGAGAGAACAGGGCAGAGAAGGAGAGGAGAGAACAGGGCAGAGAAGGAGAGAACAGGACAGAGAGATAGAGAAGGAGAGAACAGGGCAGAGAAGGAGAGAAGGAGAGAACAGGGCAGAGAAGGAGAGAACAGGGCAGAGAAGGAGAGAACAGGACAGAGAGGGAGAGAAGGAGAGAACAGGACAGAGAGGGAGAGAAAGAGAGAACAGGGCAGAGAGATAGAGAAGGAGAGAACAGGGCAGAGAGATAGAGAAGGAGAGAACAGGACAGGGAGATAGAGAAAGAGAGAACAGGGCAGAGAGATAGAGAAGGAGAGAACAGGACAGGGAGATAGAGAAAGAGAGAACAGGGCAGAGAGATAGAGAAGGAGAGAACAGGACAGGGAGATAGAGAAAGAGAGAACAGGGCAGAGAGATAGAGAAGGAGAGAACAGGACAGGGAGATAGAGAAAGAGAGAACAGGGCAGAGAGGGAGAGAAGGAGAGAACAGGGCAGAGAGGGAGAGAAGGAGAATAAATTAACGTGAATGTTTTCGTGGTGATTTGTTTGAATGGAAGCAGAGACGTTTAAGTGTGTGTATATGCAGCAATTTTATTCTCAACTGGTATGTGTATGTTAATTAAAATATTGTAAGTATTTATGATTAATACAATGCATACATTATTTATGTAAATACTGTATATGGAACTATATAAATATCATATTTGGAAACAGAACAGAACATGTTTTAGATACATAAATTACGTATGAGTAATATACAAACTTATTTGAACAATTACTTTGCATAACAATGTTTTAAAATTGATATTAAGATGCAATTCTGTAGTACAGCTCTCTTCTATGGCTAATTAAATAATTAGACATCAAATATAGTCTCACTATTTTAGTGGTTTAATGTTTGTTATACTATCAATTTAAGCATGGTATTGTTTTTACTTCTGCAAGATGTTTTGTGTATCAATTGTATTCATGGCTGGAATATTTAACTACACCTTTGACATTATTGGTTAATGTTGATGATGTGTACATTTTGAAATCCCGAATAGTTTACAAAAAGATAATTGATAAAAAAATTTTTTTTTTAAAGAAATCACTAAAATAATTGTAAAAAAATTATAAAAACTTTTTAAATGGTCAGCTGATTTTATAAATATGATTTGACTTTCACAATAACCTTTACTATGCAGCTATTTTACATGAAAAGCTTCACTCACATTATTCGGGTCATCTTTCAAGCAGCCACGTAGGCATGCCCACCTTATCAGATTGAAAAATATATATATATATATATATATATATATATATACACACAGTACCAGTCAGAAAAATATAAACACAGTACCAGTCAGAAGTTTGGACACACCTACTCATAGCAGAGTTTTTCTTAATTTTTTACTATTTTCTACATTATAGAATAATAGCTAAGATATCAAAACTATGAAATAACACATATGGAATCATGTAGTAACCCAAAAAGTGTTTAACAAGCTGTAAAACAGAAACATTTTCTCTAAGCCCCATGGCAAAATGTGTAGAAATGCTGGAAGTTCTGTTTTCCCTTGAAATATATATATATATATTTTTTAGGGGCCCACCCAAATTTTTGCCACCCACCAAAGAATGTCTAGCTACACTACTGCTTTTATGGAAGTATTGAAATTATCTCCAGAGATATTTAAAGCATAATTAAACAGAAGTTAGATTACCAATGGAAAATACATTCAGTCAGAATGGTAGTATAAGTTGAATAACAGAATGCGTGTGCACTTGTTCATTTTGACTGAGGTTAAAGTAGGGTTTAGGGCTCAGCACTTGTTCATTTTGACTGAGGTTAAACTAGGGTTTAGGGCTCAGCACTTGTTCATTTTGACTGAGGTTAAAGTAGGGTTTAGGGCTCAGCACTTGTTCATTTTGACTGAAGTTAAAGTAGGGTTTAGGGCTCAGCACTTGTTCATTTTGACTGAGGTTAAACTAGATTTTAGGGCTCAGCACTTGTTCATTTTGACTGAGGTTAAACTAGGGTTTAGGGCTCAGCACTTGTTCATTTTGACTGAGGTTAAAGTAGGGTTTAGGGCTCAGCACTTGTTCATTTTGACTGAGGTTAAACTAGGGTTTAGGGCTCAGCACTTGTTCATTTTGACTGAGGTTAAACTAGATTTTAGGGCTCAGCACTTGTTCATTTTGACTGAGGTTAAACTAGGGTTTAGGGCTCAGCACTTGTTCATTTTGACTGAGGTTAAACTAGGGTTTAGGGCTCAGCACTTGTTCATTTTGACTGAGGTTAAACTAGGGTTTAGGGCTCAGCACTTGTTCATTTTGACTGAGGTTAAACTAGGGTTTAGGGCTCAGCACTTGTTCATTTTGACTGAGGTTAAATTAGGGTTTAGGGCACAATCTGAATTATGATAGATCATTCAGCCAACATATATGAATGGATTGACATGTATTACTCCGTAGCTGATGGACATCGGCAATATTTCCCTCCGTAAGAAGAAGACGAGTGCTGATTTAGTATTGAACCGTCGTTGAAGAAACGATTACGGTGTTATGTCCAGACGGAATGGTGAGACGCACAGGGAGTAAATTAATTTCACAATAAAAGCTGACAGAATTATTGTCTGCCTTGGTGTGTCTGGAATAGTTCTCGTCTGACCTTCCTAACATTGATTGTTTAAAAAATAAATAATAATAATCTATTAATAAGTATAAAACATTAATTTCAATAACGTTATAAATTATTTCCTGACTCATAACCCAATTTATTGTATTTCCATCGCAGCAGCGTAACGCTTGATATCATAGTTTCTCCTATATATCTATGATACTGCAGTCTATTCCAATATAATTACTCCCATATTGTATAAATGCATGTGTGATAATTGTATTTTTATCTGAAGAAAGGACAATTACCATTCTGAAAGATCAACTCAATCACACATCGGGAAACTAGATTATTCGT